>NC_041060.1:5351354-5556313 GCF_900634775.1 Gouania willdenowi | reverse complement strand
TTATCAAAAAAAAAAAAAAAAAAAAAAAAATTGAGTTAAGACCATCATTAGACCCTAAAAACTACTGCAAACATAATGCACATACTTAAACAGGGCTAAGAAAGCAGTAAAGCACAAAAAATGACAAAAAACATAAATCACCTAAATTCAAAAGTAAGGCATATTTTTTCAAAAATTAAAAAAAAAAAAAAAATGAGTTAAGACCATCATTAGACCCTAAAAACTACTGCAAATATAATGCACATACTTAAACAGGGCTAAAAAAGCAGTAAAGCACAAAAAACAAAAAACATAAATCACCCAAAATCAAAAGTAAGGCTATAACAAGGCATATTTTTTCAAAAATTGAAAAAAAAAAAATAAAAAAAAAAAATGAGTTAAGACCATCATTAGACCCTAAAAACTACTGCAAACATAATGCACATACTTAAACAGGGCTAAGAAAGCAGTAAAGCACAAAAAATGACAAAAAACATAAATCACCTAAATTCAAAAGTAAGGCTATAACAAGGCATATTTTTAAAAAAAATAAAAATAAAAAATTGAGTTAAGACCATCATTAGACCCTAAAAACTACTGCAAATATAATGCACATACTTAAACAGGGCTAAAAAAGCAGTAAGGCACAAAAAATGACAAAAAACTAAAGTCACCCAAAATCAAAAGTAAGGCTATAACAAGGCATATTTTTTCAAAAATTAAAAAAAAAAAAAAATGAGTTAAGACCATCATTAGACCCTAAAAACTACTGCAAATATAATGCACATACTTAAACAGGGCTAAGAAAGCAGTAAAGCGCAAAAAATGACAAAAAACATAAATCACCCAAAATCAAAAGTAAGGCTATAACAAGGCATATTTTTTCAAAAATTAAAAAAAAAAAAAAATTGAGTTAAGACCATCATTACACCCTAAAAACTACTGCAAATATAATGCACATACTTAAACAGGGCTAAGAAAGCAGTAAGGCACAAAAAATGACAAAAAACATAAATCACCCAAAATCAAAAGTAAGGCTATAACAAGGCATATTTTTTCAAAAATTAAAAAAAAAAAAAAAAAAAAAAATGAGTTAAGACCATCATTAGACCCTAAAAACTACTGCAAATATAATGCACATACTTAAACAGGGCTAAGAAAGCAGTAAAGCACAAAAAATGACAAAAAACATAAATTACCCAAAATCAAAAGTAAGGCTATAACAAGGCATATTTTTTCAAAAATTAAAAAAAAAAAAAATTGAGTTAAGATCATCATTAGACCCTAAAAACTACTGCAAATATAATGCACATACTTAAACAGGGCTAAGAAAGCAGTAAAGCACAAAAAATGACAAAAAACATAAATCACCTAAATTCAAAAGTAAGGCTATAACAAGGCATAATTTTTCAAAAATTAAAAAAAAAAAAAAAAAAAAAAAAAAAAAATTGAGTTAAGACCATCATTAGACCCTAAAAACTACTGCAAATATAATGCACATACTTAAACAGGGCTAAGAAAGCAGTAAAGCACAAAAAATGACAAAAAACATAAATCACCCAAAATCAAAAGTAAGGCTATAACAAGGCATATTTTTTCAAAAATTAAAAAAAAAAAAAAAAAAAAAAAAATTGAGTTAAGACCATCATTAGACCCTAAAAACTACTGCAAATATAATGCACATACTTAAACAGGGCTAAGAAAGCAGTAAAGCACAAAAAATGACAAAAAACATAAATCACCCAAAATCAAAAGTAAGGCTATAACAAGGCATATTTTTTCAAAAATTAAAAAAAAAAAAAAAAAAAATTGAGTTAAGATCATCATTAGACCCTAAAAACTACTGCAAATATAATGCACATACTTAAACAGGGCTAAGAAAGCAGTAAGGCACAAAAAATGACAAAAAACATAAATCACCCAAAATCAAAAGTAAGGCTATAACAAGGCATATTTTTTCAAAAATTAAAAAAAAAAAAAAAAAAAAAAAAAATTGAGTTAAGACCATCATTAGACCCTAAAAACTACTGCAAACATAATGCACATACTTAAACAGGGCTAAGAAAGCAGTAAAGCACAAAAAATGACAAAAAACATAAATCACCTAAATTCAAAAGTAAGGCATATTTTTTCAAAAATTAAAAAAAAAAAAAAAAATGAGTTAAGACCATCATTAGACCCTAAAAACTACTGCAAATATAATGCACATACTTAAACAGGGCTAAAAAAGCAGTAAAGAACAAAAAATGACAAAAAACATAAATCACCCAAAATCAAAAGTAAGGCTATAACAAGGCATATTTTTTCAAAAATTGAAAAAAATAAAATAAAAAAAAAAATTGAGTTAAGACCATCATTAGACCCTAAAAACTACTGCAAACATAATGCACATACTTAAACAGGGCTAAGAAAGCAGTAAAGCACAAAAAATGACAAAAAACATAAATCACCTAAATTCAAAAGTAAGGCTATAACAAGGCATATTTTTAAAAAAAATAAAAATAAAAAATTGAGTTAAGACCATCATTAGACCCTAAAAACTACTGCAAATATAATGCACATACTTAAAAAGGGCTAAAAAAGCAGTAAGGCACAAAAAATGACAAAAAACTAAAGTCACCCAAAATCAAAAGTAAGGCTATAACAAGGCATAATTTTTCAAAAATTAAAAAAAAAAAAAAAAATTGAGTTAAGACCATCATTAGACCCTAAAAACTACTGCAAATATAATGCACATACTTAAACAGGGCTAAGAAAGCAGTAAAGCACAAAAAATGACAAAAAACATAAATCACCCAAAATCAAAAGTAAGGCTATAACGAGGCATATTTTTTCAAAAAAAAAAAATTGAGTTAAGACCATCATTACACCCTAAAAACTACTGCAAATATAATGCACATACTTAAACAGGGCTAAGAAAGCAGTAAGGCACAAAAAATGACAAAAAACATAAATCACCCAAAATCAAAAGTAAGGCATATTTTTTCAAAAATTAAAAAAAAAAAAAAAAAATGAGTTAAGACCATCATTAGACCCTAAAAACTACTGCAAATATAATGCACATACTTAAACAGGGCTAAAAAAGCAGTAAGGCACAAAAAATGACAAAAAACTAAAGTCACCCAAAATCAAAAGTAAGGCTATAACAAGGCATATTTTTTCAAAAAAAAAAAAAAAAAAAAAAAAATTGAGTTTAGACCATCATTAGACCCTAAAAACTACTGCAAATATAATGCACATACTTAAACAGGGCTAAGAAAGCAGTAAAGAACAAAAAATGAGAAAAAACATAAATCACCCAAAATCAAAGGTAAGGCTATAACAAGGCATAATTTTTCAAAAATTAAAAAAAAAAAAAAAAAATGAGTTAAGACCATCATTAGACCCTAAAAACTACTGCAAACATAATGCACATACTTAAACAGGGCTAAGAAAGCAGTAAAGCACAAAAAATGACAAAAAACATAAATCACCTAAATTCAAAAGTAAGACTATAACAAGGCATATTTTTAAAAAAAAAAAAAAAAAAAAAAAATTGAGTTAAGGCCATTATTAGACCCTAAAAACTACTGCAAATGTAATGCACATACTTAAACAGGGCTAAGAAAGTAGTAAGGTACCAAAAATTACGAAAATCAAAAGTCACCCGAAATTCAAAAGTAAGGCTATAACAAGGCATATTTTTCAAAAATTCAAAAAAATTGAGTTAAGGCCATTCTTAAATTCTCAAAACTACTGCAAATATAATGCACATACCAAAACAGGGCTGAGAAAGTAGTAAGGTACCAAAAATTACGAAAATCAAAAGTCACCCGAAATCGAAAGTAAGGTTATAGTAAGGCATATTTTTCAAAAATTCCAAAAATTTGAGTTAAGGCCATTATTAGACCCTAAAAACTACTGCAAATATATATCACATACTTAAACAGGGCAAAGAAAGCAGTAAGGCACCAAAAATTACGAAAATCAAAATTCACCCGAAAGTAAGGCATATTTTTCAAATTTCAAAAAAATTGAGTTAAGGTTATTATTAGACCCTTAAATCTACTGCAAATATAATGCACATACTTAAACAGGGCAAAAGAAAACAGTTAGGCACCAAAAATTACGAAAATCAAAAGTCACCCAAAATCGAAGTTAAGTTCTACACACGTTTTCAACTGAACTCGACGATCAAATGTGAAAATGTTGTTTGTATTGATCAGAGAAGGTATACGTGATCCAACTTACTGCTTAACATGCTAGAATATGTGCTACACAGGGCTATATGGTGTGTATGTGAGCTAATGATGGTGAACAGCTACAGGATGATAACCAGTGTTTATTACACACATACTGTGAGGACGTTTTGTGCCCAGAGACGTAATTATTTATTTATAGTTTAAACTAACTAAATCTAACAACAACAAACATTATCAAAAGATAATTCTAGAAACAGAAGAAAATTAAGTGTGTCTTTATTGTTTTTTCATTTCAGATGTGATTGATCCACTGAAGCAGAGGATAAATGCTGGAACCATCACTGCTGTGTTACACATGGACCAAAGTTTCCTCTCAGCCTGTTGTTAATAGAAATAAAACACTTTCTCATCTGCTTTGCTTCACTTCATTTGTGGCCAACATTGTTGAATCACCACATTTGACACTACACTGATATACAGTATGTATGAATAACGTGCTTCATTAGAGAAAATAAGACACGAAAGCATAAGGAAATTAGTGTTTTTCCTTATTTTTAATGTAATATCTTTATGTAGGTCAAACAGTCAAACATTGTTTTGTGTTGTACATGTGAGTGACATATATAACATTCTGTCAACTGGACCTTCCATGCTATGGTTGTTGGGTGGGTGGGGGGGTTGATGTTTGTACAGACTGGTAAAGAGGGCTGATCTGTGGTGGACACAGAGCTGGACTCTGGTGGCAGAATGACAGACTCTGGAGAAGACTCCATCCATCCTGGAGAAGACAAAGCCTCCACTGCACTGGACCATGATCACACAGAACAGCTGTTTAGTCTCTGAGCTGCTCCACAAACACTCAGGAAGTATTTGTATCCCCCTGGACATAAAACTACAAGTGATCAATGTGTGACAGAGGGACATGATCACATTCACTATTCACTGTACAGTCTTATCTTAGTGCTGTATGTAACATTACTGGTGGTGTTACTTTGAGGGTCAGTAACTATCAAGGCTATTGTCTGCATCTGTAGGGACGAGGAAACGCTGAAAAACTCAAATAGAACCATTTTCAAGTCCATGTACATCCATCGTATGAATGTAGTGTGTGAGTCAGTGTTGGTCAGAGGGATCGATGGTTCACTATGGCAACCTCACCTCTGTCAGTCTGCCCCAGGGCAGCTGTGGCTACAATAGTAGCTTACCACCACTGTGTGTGGAGTGAAAGAACGATGCACATCAATGTAAAGCGCTTTGAGTGTCTATGAAAAGCACCAAATAAAATCCAATGCATCATTAATAATATTATTATCTGTGAAGTTGCCCGTAGTATTGTAGTTGTTGCTAATGAATTCAACCAGAACTCCAAGCTCCGAGTATGCTTTACGATGACTGTATCCTCTAGAACTAAAGTATCCTCTTTACCTGTCTGTCACTCATGTTAAAGTTGTGCCGACTGCAAATCCTTAATATCTTCATATTCTAACTCGAAAAGTAAAAATAAATAAATGGATGAATATCCAGCACTGTGGATGACGCCATTGTGATGAACTCCGACCAAGAACCAGTCTCTGTGTTTAAAAAAAAAAAAAAAAAAAAAAAAAAACATTACGAGATAATCCCCACAGGAAAAAAAAAATTAATTCGGAAAACGGATTTTTAAAAAAATATTAATTCGGAAAACGGATTTTTAGAAAAATTAATTCGGAAAACGGATTTAAACAAAATGTTAATTCGGAAAACAGATTTTAAAAAAAATTATTTTCGGAAAAACGATAAAAAAAAAATTATTCGGAAAACGGATTTAAAAAAAATATTATTTTTACTGACTACAATGCTCCATCGTACTATAGTAAGGCATAAAAACGAGCGAAAAAAAAATGGAGATAAGGCTATAGTAAGGAATAAAAATTATGAAAACATTTCTCGCACCTCAAAATGGAGGTAAGACTATAGTAAGACATAAAAATGATGACAAAATTTCAAACACCTCAAAACGGAAGTAAGGCATAAAGACGAGCGAAATAACACCTATAATCGGAGGTAAGGCTATAGTAAGGCATAAAAATAATGAAAAAATTGCATACACCTCAAAAGGGAGGTAAGGCTACAGTAAGGCATAAAAACGAATGAAATTTTTTTAAACACCTCAAAACGGAAGTAAGGCTATAGCATGGCATAAAAACGAGCGAAAAACATTTTTAACACCTCAAAACAAAAGTAAGACTACAGTAAGGCATAAAAATGAGCGAAATAATTCTAGCACCTCAAAATGGAGGTACGGCTATAGCATGGCATAAAAACGAGCAAATTTTTTTTAAACACCTCAAAACGGACGTAAGACTCTAGTAAGGCAAAAAAATTATGAAAAAATTTCAAACGCCTCAAAACGGAGGTAAGGCATAAAATTGGAAAAAAATTAGATTTTTTTTTTTCTGAAATTAGGCTGTAGTACGCATTAAAAATGAAAAATGAATGATTAATTCAAGCTTATTTTTCAGTTCTTTTTATGGATTAAAACAAAGAGTAGAAACAGGTTTAAACAAGCCAGACTTTATTTACACACTGAACCTTAAAGTTTAAACCAGATCTTTGGTTTGTTGATCAAAAAGTATAGAAGAGCTGTAGGGCAGAGTGATTACATCATTGTCACTGCAAAAGAAGGAAGTGACACACCAAAATAAAAGCATGATCATTTTAAGTCAAATGGATTCAATTGAAACAAGTTTTATCCCAAAGTGGAGAAATCTGAAAGAAGCTTTACTTTGAAATGTTCAGAAAAGGAAAAAACTCAAGACTTAATGCTGATCGTTGCTGGCTGCTGTTTATTGTTAAAGTGAAATAAAAATACTTTGTTTTCTAACAGTCACCAGTTACCATGGTCACCAGTTGGTATAAAACACCACTGGAGTTTCCTCTCTGTGGTTGTGCGGCACAGACACTCTAACATAGAGCAGTGATGAGGACAATCATCGTCTTCATCAGGCGTTAGAAAATAAAGCTAAAAGTGCACTTTGAAGAAAAAATGGTCGACAGTCACAAAACCTCATGTTCTCAACTCAGGTGGCAGGGCTTTTATTTTGAAAAGAAAATGTATTTAGTATTTTTAAATGAAAACCTGTTTTCAGGTGAGATCGTCTTTAAAAGTCAAAAACTGGTGTTGTGAGAAAATCCGTGACCTGACCAAATGGTGGCTCCAGGAAAAAGACTCCAGCCACCACTCTGACTGGTCACATTTTTTCTCACCACACCTGTCTACGATATGGGAATCATTTAATTTCCCTCGAACAGCAGCAGATCTACTGTGAATATGTCTAGTGTCATGTGAAACTAAAGTGTGTTGATTAGCTTAGCTTAGCCACGACAGTTGAGAACCTTTGGTTTGTGTCACGTGATCAGGAGGAGGAGCTGCTCCTGATTGGTTGACTGCTGTCAGCAAGTCTGTAGCAGACGTCTGTAGTGGGGCATCACTTCCTGTTCAGAGAGTTGAAGGTTAAATTCCAGAGCCACGAGGACCGGGAACTCAAAGGCGATGAGCTCTCTGCGGTTCACCCTGAACTTCTCCTCCAGCTTCTGAGGAGGAAACAGAGAAAGAGAGAACATTCATTCAGAACATCAACTGATCTACTGGATCAATAACAGGACCAGAGCTGACCAGCAGGGGGCAGCAAACACATGAGCAGGACTTTATTTAAGTTTAAAGTGACGTCACTTCACAATCAAGTGTAAAAATAAAACTGTTTTCAAACATTCTGAAGTGTCCATTTTCTGTGTGTATTTAGAGCTCTTATTGTGAAAGGACAGGAATGTGCGTCTTACGTCGATGAGCAGCTTGACCTCGTGTTTCTTCAGGTCTCCTCCTATCTTGGCGGCGAGCAGCAGACACGCCCCTGCGCACAGCTTCCTGTTATGTTTGTGCAGCTTCCCCTGCAGCACCAGCTTCTCAAAGTAGACGAAGGCCATGGCCGTAGTGATCTCCTCATAGTTACACTCCTCCTGGGACAGCTTCCTGATCTCCCTCTTCAGGCTGAGGCACACAACACACACCTCTGTTAGCATTAGCTGCAGGAAGCTACGCTAGCTCTGAATGAACCAACTATTCACATTGAAATCTGAGCACTAGT
Organism: Gouania willdenowi; assembly: GCF_900634775.1. Taxonomy (NCBI): domain Eukaryota; kingdom Metazoa; phylum Chordata; class Actinopteri; order Blenniiformes; family Gobiesocidae; genus Gouania; species Gouania willdenowi. Next base: position 5,548,029 of record NC_041060.1, on the reverse strand, counting down.
TTAAATAAAAACTACATTTAGAGCTTGAGACATTAATAATCACTGAAAAATCTGTACACCAGTGGTTCTCAACCTATTAAGGCCGTAACCCCCCCCAAAAAAAGGCCCCAGAGAGCGAGGGCCCCCACTGTAGCTGAAGATGATTGAACACAGACATGAACATTGAAGTCATATGGAGACAGGGCCATCTATAAGGGGGAATAAAGGGGAGAGATTTTTGGGGTCCATCCATAAAGTCAGCAAAATGATGGTCCATTGTTCTATTAATCTGTGATAACCACATTTATTTATTTATCTTAATAATATCCACTGTTATCCAGGAAGTTTACTATTATTTGGCCCATAGTAAATAATCATCTTAAAGATAGAAATCCTTAATTTAATCAGAAATAAAATGGATTAAAAGTTACCAAAAATGTTAGAAAAGGTGGTGAAATGGGATTTTAAAAACCACAGAAACTGGTTAAAGGTTGCAAATTAAAGTGGGTAATGGAATTTAAGCATGTAGGGAAAAACAGTGGTTGAATGTGATTAAATTGGAAAATATAAAGATAAAATATGGTGAAAAGAGGTTAAAAGTGGCAACAATGGGTCAACATATGTGACATTAGGTGGAAAAGTGGAGGAAAGGGTTTATAAGCAATTTCAGAAAAGGCAATGAAATTTGATAAAGAGAAGCGTCATAAATGGGAGTTAAGTAGCAATAATGTGTGTGTGTGTGTGTGTGTGTGTGTGTGTGTGTGTGTCTAACCTCCTGATCTTGCTCAACGTGAGGCGGATGTGAGGAAACTTTTCCTTGAACGTCTCGTTCATGTCTTTCTTCAGGTCTGAAGGTTTCACATATTCAATGACAGTTGTCTGAAAACACACACAAACAATGATTTATTTTTCTACCTACATTTCTTATTTGTTCTATGCTTTCATTTCACAGTGCAATGACACAACAAACAGAATAACTTTCAGTAAAAAAATGTAGAAAAAGTGTGGTGTTCTAAAACTTTTGTAGAGCAGGTTATCAAACTCATTTTAGTTCAGGGCCAAACACAGACTAGTTTGATCTCAACGTGGGCCACAGAATTTTGGTCATTCCACATATAAATGATGCATAAAATATCCAACAATACAATCTTCACTAAGTTATGAAAACTCACTGGGAGGGAGAATATGAACTATTAGAATTAATATATTAGCAATCCTTACCAATAAAAAGTCCAATAACTTCCTTTAATACATTAAACAAATGGCTCTGAACATTAATCTGTCAGAATTAGATTGAAAACATTTATGTGTCCTACAGAACTTGGAAGGTTGACGTACCAAACTTTAAAAACTTTGACGACATATTTTTCTCAGGAAGCAGAAAAAAACACAACATGTTAGAGAATTGAACCTTCAAACGATTCCCTTTGTAAATATAAATGTATGGAATGAGTGGGTTAACGTTTTCAGAAAATCTGAGAAGATTTTATATGAAAACTATTCAAGATAAATTCATTCTAATGTGAAAGTTTGTCCTGATGGTGGCGCTAGAGAACAGGTCAATATCTCATTATCAAGGGTTTATTTATGGATTCAACAAATAAACAAAAACTTGGTCAACAATCTTCTGAAAATCATTTTCTGGGGTCAGATTGACCCCTAGGCTAAAATGTCTTATTAATAATAATAATAATAATAATAATAATAGGAGGTCAAAGGTCAGAAAAGCAGTGAAACTCATCAGCTCCAGATATAGATGAGCTAGAATTAATCATAATATGGTGTAATCACTGTGGACCAATGACTTAAAGCAACTTCAGCAAAAATATCATCTCCAAAATCAGGACTTTTATAAATACTTACAATTGAAGCATTATTTACATAAACATTAGCATAAAATAACTCTACGAACATCAACCATCAGTAAGTAAAGGAACAAATAAAACTAGATACGTCTCCCTTGTTTATAAAATACTTTATGAAGAGAACACACTGAGCTATGAATAAAGATGAAGAATGGAAAAAAAAACAATCAAAATCAAAATCATACTAAACATCAGATCAGAGTTGGAGGGGGCGTGGCCTAATAAGAGATCACTCTTGTAATTTAACTATTCTTTAGAAAGACATCCAATGTGAAATGTATAAAGGTATTAAAAACCCATTTGAAGCCATCTTTTATTATATTGGGAATCTTTCCTCACAATGTTAAGTCAAATTTTATTTTAATTCACATTAAGTTTTACCTCTAATTACCACTGGTTATAAGCACTGTTATTTATTCAATATTGACTAATATATTCAGCTAATATTCCAGGAACATCTTAATTATGAGAAAAATGTGATTTAAATAAAGTTATTAACAACTATTTCCATGTATTTAATAAATCCTGTTTCCTGTTTAAATGAGTTCAGAGGAAAAGTGATGTAGAAATCACTAATGGATTATTAACACATTCACGTTCTCATGGGTTTTCTATCAGTTCTCAGTGAGAGAACTTTAAAGCGATTCTTTAATGTTGACGTTGCAAACACGAGGCGCGTAGAATGTGAGGAATGTGGAGTTCCTTCCTGGAACGGGAGGAATCTGCCGCTTTTGTTTGGCAGAGCTTTTCTTTTTTCACTCTGCACAAAAACAACGGGTCGACCTTCAGCGAGAACCACAACAACACGCCACATAGAACAAATTTACAGCCGGAGAACACTCACCATGTAGGACGGAAAGATCAGAACTCTCTTATGTTTCCCACAAGGCCACTGAGGATCGTCCAGTAGGTTAGGATCGTACTCACGGAACTCCAGCACATCATTTCCTAACGAAAGAAACACATGTTAGAACCACAAGGAGAACATGTTGGAACCACTGGGAAAAAATGTTGGAACCACCAGGAGAACATGTAGGAACCACTGAGAAAACATGTAGGAACCACTGGGAGAACTGGTGGAAACCACTGGGAGAACTGGTGGAAACCACTGGGAGAACTGGTGGAAACCACTGGGAGAACTGGTGGAAACCACTGGGAGAACAGGTAGAAACCACTGGGAGGACAGGTAGAAACCACTGGGAGAACATGTAGAAACCACTGGGAGAACATGTTGGAACCACTGGGAGAACATGTAGGAACCACTGGGATTACATGTAGAAACCACTGGGAGAACATGTAGAAACCACTGGGAGAACATGTAGAAACCACTGGGAGAACATGTAGAAACCACTGGGAGAACATGTAGAAACCACTGGGAGAACATGTAGAAACCACTGGGAGAACATGTAGAAACCACTGGGAGAACATGTAGGAACCACTGGGAAAACATTAAAACCACAAGGAGAACATGTTGGAACCACTGGAAAATCATAATAGAACCACAGGGAGTTGGTATTCTGAGGAATACACGTTAGAACATTGCTGAGACTATCAAGCTGTTCTCCAGTTCTCTGACCATGGTTCTAACATGTGTAGGAGCTAGTGTGGTTCCTCACCAGTGTCCAGGCTGCTCTGGGTGCTGTTGGCCCGGCCCAGACTCAGGCTTCGGTGACTAGAGTTCCTGCACTGGGAGAACGAGGCTGTGGAGTCGATGGTGTTCCTACGAGCACTCAGAACGTTGGTGGGGTACAGGAACTGTGTGTATGACACCGTCTGGAACAGGAAACAGGAAGGAGCAGCAGGTCAACGGCTTCATTCAGTGGTCCACGGTGGTCATGTGATCAAAGCTCACCTTCCCGTCTGCTCCTAGCTCCACCCCCTCCAGGCCCACCACCATCTCCTTAGCACTGACCCCCCCCGATGGGTGACGCTGTCGGCCCCCCTCCACCTTCAGCTCCCTGAAGGACATCATCTTCATCATCACTATGATTATCTTTATCATCATCATCATTTCTGGTAAATCTACAGCGTTAAACTCCAAAAGGTCCCACAGCAGAAGAGAAGTGTGTGTGTGTGTGTGTGTGTGATGTCCAGTGTTCGCCCTATTAAAGGAAGGATCAATGAAATAAACAGCGAGTAGCAGCAGAGGAGGCGTGTCTTCAGTGATGAACCAATAACAAAGGTTCACACACACAGACATATACAGCACAGATCTGCTCCAGTCAGTCTGTGCTGTGGCTGTTACTCATTCCTTCAGGGACAGGAAGTGAAGGTGTGCGTGCAGACAGAAAGCCCATAATTACTGCACTGGTAATTATTGAGCACCGATGCTCCAACACAAACACATGCAGGACAGAAGCCTCGAGGAAACATTCTGCATCGTCTCCTTTAAACTAGATCAAGCACCGTTTCACACAGAGCTCCTGTTAGCGAGCAGTTAGCAGCCATTAGCAGCGGTTAGCAGCCACTAGGGGGAGCCAGAGCAGCGCAGTGAGCACACACACAAACACACACACACACATGCTGAGGATACGTACCCCGCTGGGCTACAGTCCTGATAGGGCAGCACTGAAAATACACTATAGAAGGATCTTCTGCCACTGATCAGGACTATCCTATGAACACACAGACACACAGTGAGCCATCATCTCTCCTCTGGGTGTAACAGATCAGCTGGTCAGTGGTATACCTGGTGACCCGAGGCTGCAGAGAGGAAGCTATACACTGATCTCAACCTTTTGTTTGCACAACATGTAATGTTACTGTTTATAAACATGTCACGAGATAGCTCGATTCCCTGTTGAGCTGTAACATCCCTGTATCTAAACATCTCTGAGCTGCAGAATGATGAAAGACATTTGGCCTGTGTCAATGACTCAGTGTGTCACTGAGGATTCTGTGAAGATCATGTGACTTCAGATCGTGTGTGTGTGTGTGTGTGTTACCTTCCGTTGCGTGTGTCGTGCTGTCTCATGTTCTTGATGAAGTGAATCTTCTTGAAACTTTTCGGTCGAGGAGAACCAGACAGAGTTCTACACCTGACACGCACAACACAAGACAGGAAGTAGTGTTTAGGAGGAGCTTGTCTTTCATCACATCCATCATAGCAACATCATCATCATCGTGGTCCTCAGAGTGTGGGCGTGTCCTCGTACCTGCGTAACGGAGCGTTCTCCTCGATGTCCTCCAGGGTCTCTAGAGATGATCTCTGTGAGATCAGCCTCCGTCTGAGGAACAGGAGACACACACTGTTCAATAGTACACACTCACAACCAGCAACACAGACAACTTCCCACACTAAAGTCATTTCATCAGAAAGGTAATTCAAACTTTCACCTGACAGTTTGGATAGATCAATACCTGTAGATCTATATAGTATAGACATAGGAACATTAGGGATATAAGGATACACTCAACTAGTGTTGTTAAAAAACTTGATACTGAATAAAGTATCGATGCCAAAAAGTTAGTATCAGATACTAACAGTGCCGTGTTTACCTCTAAATACATCTATGGTTCATCTCCAGTTTTTTTTCCTCGCCTGTTTCAAATGACAACTGTATTCGCTGCTGCAGACACAAACAGACACACAGCTGAACACTAATAGGGCCCTATAATTCCAGGAATCAACCAATGAAAACTGTTAAACGTGGACAGAATCAACATGAAACGGCGTCACCGTGAGGCAAGGAACCCCGCCCCTGCCCTGGCTGCATTAAACACTGCCTAAAACACATCAAACACTGTCTAAAATTGCACCAAATCATCACTGACTCTTAAACACAGAGCCATCAGTGCCCGTTTAACTTTGCTGTGTCTGTGAAACTCCGTCCGTTTCTGGTCAAGCGCAGCGGAGCTCCGTGAAAACATGAGTCAGCTTCACCCGCTCAGAGCGTTTAAACAACATCTAACCAGAGCTACAGAAGATCTGTGGATAAAGTTGTTCTGTTGTTGTGGACGAGACCATCGATACCAGGGATTGTAGAGTCTGAAACATTGTAGGTTAATAATAACTTCTGATACTGTAAAATATTCTAGCGGTGAGATAACTGATGCATCCTTGTGTCAATTTATTTTTGTTTAATCATTATGGTCTGGAATGATGTCATCAAGATAATTTAAGTTTTGATAAACTTAATTTAAATTAACCTAAACAATTAACCTGATCAGATTCAGTAAACCATTGATCCCTGAGGGGAAATTGGGTGACTGTGACATTAATGCTGTTCTCATACATCTTTATATGACATAAATAATTAAAAATGAGCAGTCAGAATAATCAATGTCACTACAACTTACTTTAATTTTGACAAATTTTTGTGTAATTTTGTTTTTTATTATTATTTATTTTGTATTATACATTTTTTTCTGAAAAAAATGATCAATATTTCTAAAAAAAACGGAATTTTAAAAAATGTAAGTGGAAAACATGGAACTTGGAAAAAAATAAAACAGATTTTATTGGGCCCTCATCATGACACTGACAGCTGATGACGGCTCGTGCTGCTGCTGGGGGGCCCTGCTGCTGGGGGGCCTACGCAACCAGTTTTAGTCAAAAATGAGAAGGGAAAAATTGCTAAAATTTGTTATACTTTCTCAAAAAAGTGTAATAATTTTTGTTGTTTGCAAGTGTTAAATGTTGCACTACATTTCACTTAATTTAAAAATACTTTGTATACTGTTCATAGTTTGTATTTTCAACTTTATTAAAGGAAATTATACTTCTAAATTTTTGTCTTTTTTTGTCCCCGTGGTATTAAAAATGGTAGAGTATCGAGTTTTTTCTCCCTCTCCCCTGAGTATCGATATCGAGTTTGAAATTCTAGTATCGTGACAACCCTACACTCAAACAATTTGATTAGGTTCCCAATTAAATTTTTCTTTTTAAATAATTCATATCATACACTGATGTAATGATGCACTTTAACTCCTTTTAATTTCAATACACAGAGATCAAATTAAATCATATTTTGGAGAAAAAACAGATTATCATCATTTTATTTAAATTGTTAGGATTTTTTTAAGCTAATATATTTTCTTCCTATAACTTTCTTACAAACTGTTTGAACCCAAAATAAACAACAACTTCATTAATTTATCACCATATTTAAAAGAAAAAAAAAAACATATAAAATAAACACAAGAGAAGTTTTCATATCATTAATACAGTGAAAATTTTGAAGTGTTTTTTAAAGTCCAGCTTGTGTTGCAGCGTGTGTGTTTGTGTGTGTGTGTGTGATTCCAGAATGCCAAAAATGCTGCTCTATTTGCATCAATTTTTAGCTGATTAAGGTTATATCCTTACATGACTTAGGTATATAGGTGTAAATGTATAGATCTATAGACTTAGGTATATAGATGTAAATGTATAGATCTATAGACTTAGGTATATAGATGTAATTGTATAGATCTATAGACTTAGGTATATAGATGTAAATGTATAGATCTATAGACTTAGGTATATAGATGTAATTGTATAGATCTATAGACTTAGGTATATAGATGTAAATGTATAGCTCTATCGACTTAGGTATATAGATGTAAATGTATAGATCTATAGACTTAGGTATATAGATGTAAATGTATAGATCTATAGACTTAGGTATATAGATGTAAATGTATAGATCTATAGACTTAGGTATATAGATGTAATTGTATAGATCTATAGACTTAGGTATATAGATGTAATTGTATAGATCTATAGACTTAGGTATATAGATGTAAATGTATAGATCTATAGACTTAGGTATATAGATGTAATTGTATAGATCTATAGACTTAGGTATGTAGGTGTAAATGTATAGATCTATAGACTTAGGTATATAGATGTAAATGTATAGATCTATAGACTTAGGTATATAGATGTAATTGTATAGATCTATAGACTTAGGTATATAGATGTAAATGTATAGATCTATAGACTTAGGTATATAGATGTAATTGTATAGATCTATAGACAGGTATATAGATGTAAATGTATAGATCTATCGACTTAGGTATATAGATGTAAATGTATAGATCTATAGACTTAGGTATATAGATGTAAATGTATAGATCTATAGACTTAGGTATATAGATGTAATTGTATAGATCTATAGACTTAGGTATATAGATGTAAATGTATAGATCTATCGACTTAGGTATATAGATGTAAATGTATAGATCTATCGACTTAGGTATATAGATGTAAATGTATAGATCTATCGACTTAGGTATATAGATGTAAATGTATAGATCTATAGACTTAGGTATATAGATGTAAATGTATAGATCTATAGACTTAGGTATATAGATGTAATTGTATAGATCTATAGACTTAGGTATATAGATGTAAATGTATAGATCTATCGACTTAGGTATATAGATGTAAATGTATAGATCTATCGACTTAGGTATATAGATGTAAATGTATAGATCTATAGACTTAGGTATATAGATGTAAATGTATAAATCTATAGATTTAGATATATAGATGTAAATGTATAGATCTATAGACTTAGGTATATAGATGTAAATGTATAGATCTATAGACTTAGGTATATAGATGTAAATGTATAGATCTATAGACTTAGGTATATAGATGTAAATATATAAATCTGTAGATTTAGATATATAGATGTAAATGTATAGATCTATAGACTTAGGTATATAGATGTAGATGTATAGATCTATAGATTTAGGTATATAGATGTAAATGTATTGATCTATAGACTTTGGTATATAGATATAAATGTATAGATCTAAAGACTTAGATAGAAAAGATAGAAAGGCAGAATGATGATCAGGCTGTAAATGATCAGCAGTGAAGATGAGTTTGGAAAAAAGTTCAACCAGTGGAAAAAACAACACACAAACGCAAAAACGCACAAACACTCTCTCTTAAAGATCTACTGTTGTGTGTGTGTGTGTTACAGTGTAACACTGCTGTCCAAATGTCTAAACCTTTGGATCAGTCATCCTCACGCTCTGGTTCACCATCAGTACAAACGATTCCATTCACAGTGAGAAAACCTACACAAACATCCACACACGTTCTAACCACTCTGCTCTTTTTTGTCAATTATTTGCACATCATTTTAATTCAAACATGATTTTACAGGAGCTGTGATCACTGAGTCATGTTTGGTGTTATAGGTGCTGACTGGGGCTTTCAGAAATGAGGACCTAAGGGAGGACAGGCTGAGGATGAAGGTCTGAATGAAGTGGTTTGAACAGATGGAGGTGACACTGAGTCCAGAGTCTGACGCTTCACTCTGGTTCTCCCACACAGATATATATACATATATATATATATTAGTGGTGCAACGATGCACAACATTCAAGTTACGGTTCAATACTTCAGTGTTCAATATTGAAATAAATACACAAGTCCATGTCTTTTTTAACCTGTAGTTTATTATAATTACCAACATGTGTTTCAACGCCAAAGTAGAGTTTTTCAAAATAAAAGTATCTGCTGATGTAGCTGCCTCCTTTACTGAAGGTGGATAATAACATAGATGCATCAGATCAGTTGTTAACAGCAGAGTATTTATTAAAGATAATTAATATCCAAAATACTACATTTTCACAACACAGTATCATCAATCACTGACTTTATTCTCAAAATATTACCACTTTAATCTTGCAGCGCTAATTTCTCTTTTTATTTTAACGTGGCCTTCATACACTGTCGTAACTAGTTACTTTTACTTTGAGTTACATTTGACCTGTACTTGAGTATTTTATGTACGAATTACTTGTACGTGAACACAATTTCAATCAAGTAACTGTACTGATGTATCAGTACTCTGTGATGATCATAGTGGGAACATACAGTAGGTGGAACGTGCTGTGAATAAAGTGTCATTCAAACACTGACAGGGTTCCTTCAGTTGTTGGTTCTAGTGTGTGTGTGTGTGTGTGTGTGTGTGTGTGTGTGTGTGTGTGTGTGTGTGTGTGTGTGTGTGTGTGTGTGTTACCTGTTCCTCTGCTGGTCCATTTGTCCCTCCAACATGAAGCTCTGGGTCACGTGTCTGCAGTAGGAGGGGGGGACCATTCCCTGGGTGAAGGTCTGCAGCCTCCCTCTGGCCGAGCCGGAGCTCAGGGCGGCAGGGAACGGGAACGGGTCCGGGTCCAGATCCAGGTCCGGCTCCTGAGCTAAGGAACCGGGACACGTAGCGGGCATAGAGCCGGGGGTCTCGGTGTCCCCGGGCGGCCCCACGGGTCTACCGTCCAGGGAGATGTTGCAGAGGAAGGACAGAGCCGCCTGCCTCCTCCGGGGGTCCATGCGTTTCCGGGTCTGTTCTGAGCACAGCTTCATCTGCAGGGCCGCCATGGTGTCTAAGTACTGGTCCTGGTCCCTGTCCTGATCCCACCCAGCCCGAGCTGGAGTCCTTCCGTCCGCACGCTGCACTGGGTGAAAACAGGACGATCACGTGACTGCCGTATTGTGCTGTGAGCCAATGAGCGTTCAGGAAAACACGCGTGTTTTTACCTTTTCCTGCAGCTCGAGACCAACAACATCCCCACACCCCCTCCTATAACTAAATCATTAACCGGATTCATCTGATCCGATCAACCAGGGAACACAGAGCGCGGATCGTTACCGACGTGCACGCACGCACGGGCACGGCCCAGTGTGTTTTAAAAAACAAAAGTTTTCTCACCTGAAGGAGCAGCGCCTCCTGTTGGTGGGAATAATACATTACATCTGGTTCTACTTTAACGTTACATTTAACACTACAGAAACAATACATTCATTAAAGAAACCACAGACATAATAATAATGTAAATATTAATAATAATATTGTTATCATTAATAACAATAATAGTACACAATCAAAGTAAAGTTTGTTAAAGGTTTTTATTGTCATTTCCACACGAGAATGGTTATTGTCAAATACACACATATACTGTATATATATATATATATATATATATATATATATATATATATATATATATATATATATATATATATATGTATTAGAGGTGTTCCCAATCCGATATTGATATCGGATATTGGTCCAATATCAGCCAGAAAACAAATATCGGATTTTATCGGAAGACATCTAAATTCACCGATATAAGCGCTCCAATAAAATTTTATGCTCCAGCACTTCTATCCATAGGTGACTGTGGTTCACACTCCAACAAAGTAATCTACTGTTGCTGACTATTGTTCTCTGTTTGAGTAACATCACTTGATCAAGCCTTTTCTAACGGTCCACACTACAAAATAAGTAATAAAAGTAAGTATGACTCGTGATGATATTGTATCAAATCAATATCGGTATCGAACAATACGCAAGGCTGCAATAATGGTATCATATCGGAAGTGAAAAAGTTGTATCGGAACATTCCTAATATATATACAGTATATATATATACTTGCAAATTTATTCTTTTTACCATTCTCAAGTGGAAATGACAATAAAAACAATGAACAGACTTTACTTTGATTGTATGTATGTATATATTATTAATAAGAATAATAATACACAAATTACAATATACAATTAAAGTAAAGTGCATTCAAGGATTTTATTGTCATTTCCACACAAGACAATAAAAACCATGAACACACTTTACTGTGATTGTATATATTTTTTTATTTTGTTAGCACACAAAAAAACAACAACATTTAAGGTGCGAGGAAGGAAAGAAGCCCAAAGGGCTTCTATAAGAGCTCCCACCCCTTTAAATAAACACAAACAATTTCAAATAAAGGCTAATAAACAACACACACTTATAAAATCATGAGAGAAAATGGAAAATTAATCTTTGATAAGTGAGGAAAACTAATAAATAAACAAAGTTCACAAAATTAATATCAAAAAACAAATGAAAATATTGAACAAAATATTAATTGAAGATAAAATGTATATATATATATATAAACATGTAAATACAGTACATATATACATACACATGCAGATACAAACACATACATATTACAAGTGGATTAATTTGGTGTAATGTACGTGGATTCGTGAATGGATAAGATTATATACTGTATATATATATATATATATGAATAAATAATCAATACAAATATATTTATTAGGATTATTATTTGAATGAACTAAGTGTAAAATTAAATAAATCAGATACATTTCAATAAAGAAAAAAACAGGATGATCTTGGTATCCGTTCACTCAGTAATAACTCCACAAAAGAAGAATGTGCATCGATACCTGCTTGTTTTTAAGTCGACATATATTTACAAACTTTATAGTTAAGAACTCTATAGCAATTCATATGTAAAGTATTAATAATTAATAAAGTATTTATTAGCATTTTAATATCACATTTTTAGATTGATAGATTGTGAAAAATGACAATAATATTTAATTTTTCAATAAAATCCACTTCTTCTAACGGCCACTAGATGTCAGTGTTGTCCCATAAATCACATAGTTTACCTTTAAAAAGGTAGTTTCAAACGCTGGGGAGTGATTTTTGTATCATTGTTTCTGCACTAAACACAGAGTGTTTGTTTATTCTAGTGCTTGTGATCAATGATAGATGAGTAGAAGAATACAGGCTGATCAAAGTGTTTGATCACTGCAGACTTCCTGTGTTTGTGCTCATTGTCACACTTTAGACAGATTAGAGAGACAAACTTCAAGTCTCCTCAACATGTAAGGAAGAATATATTGTAATGTTTCTCAAACTGTGGTTCAGGGACATACAGGAAGTGAAGGGTCCGTCTTTAAAAAAAAACTATCCAACAATCATGGAAAATAGAGTTGAAGAAACGTTGCACAAACAACAAACGCACGTTAAATGTGTTTGTTGGGGTCATTCAATGTTTACCACTTAAAAAACAATATTTGCCTTTATTTTTTGCATCATATTTCATGACTTTTACTAATTTGATGGGTACAATTTATTATGCCTTTTTTTTTTCCAATGTGCTGAACACATATTGCACGCATTGGTGTTCCTCTGGAGTCAATTTGACCCCAAGCTGTTTTAGCTTACAACAACCCCACAGAGTGGATATACTGTATTTTAGTTGATATTTGTCATGACACGCACACGCACACACGCGCACACACACGCACACGCACACACACACACAAGGATTCCTGAGGACTGATTAAACATCAGTTAAATTTTTTTCCAGTTTTCTTACAGAGAAATTGAGAACACTTCCAAACAATCCAATAATTTATTCAAAATTATCATTTAATCTAGTGTTTCCCCAATGGGGATATGTGTACCCTACCTTAGATGGTACGTGTCGGCACTACAGGGGGTACTTGAGAGAGAGAGTGTGTAGAATATTAGAAATGAAAACATTAAAAATGTGGGGTTTTATCCCCCCCATTTTCTGGAGGCAAATATCCCTAAAGGTAACATGGAAATGACGTCAAACACACAGTGTAGTACCCGATGCTCCCTGTATGAGGCGCTGATCACTTTAATCTACTTTCTTTTAATAATGATAACAATAAAGCTCTATATCAAAGCAAAGATAGAGTTGGAGACATTTAGAGCATGTTTACAGGAGATATTAAAAAGAAACAGAAACACATGACATCAGTGAATCTGTTTGACCTTCACACACACACACACACACACACGCACACACACGCACACACACACACACACACACACACACACACACAGACGTAGAGTGTGGTTCTCCTGTCAAGGTTCTACTGTTAAAACATCTTCAGGTCAAACTGAGCTTTATGTCTATGTCTCTGACTCACATCAAACATCTGATGATGTGTGGAGATGTTGGACAGACTCACAATTTATCGGCTGCGCATGAAGAAGGAGACACACAGAGGCTGACCCCAGGGTCTCACACACACACACACACACACACACACACACACACACACACACACACACACACGCACGCACACATTAAACATCAGTTCAGTTTTTTTCTTCCAGGGAAATGCAGAATATTTCCAAACAATTCAATCATTTATTCAAAACTATCATTTAATCCAGTGTTTCTCAAATGAGGGTACGTGTACCCCTAGGGGTACACAGCGGCACTACACAGGGTACTTGAGAGTGTACAACAACAACAAAGACACTAAATGAACGAAAAATACACAAGATCCATACACAAAAAAAACAGATAAACATACCAAACGACATAAGAAACAACTAAACGACACCAAAAACACACACTGAGAGAGAACAATCTAAATAATACCAACAACACACAAAAGCGACAACAAAAAACACAAAATAAGAGAAACATTTACTAATAAAATGTAATTAAAAAAGAACAGACAAACAACAACAAAACACACTAAATGATGATAGAAATGATGTTGATTAAAACATGAACTGAAAATACAAAGGTCAGTGTTGGTCCCACATCAGGAGGGGGATGACTGGAAATGATAAAAAACTATATATAAAATATAATATTTTATATATATATATATATATATATACATATATATACAATATTACAAATAATAATAATAATAAATTAACAGTAATACAGTAATAATAATAAAAAATAATAATGAAAATAAAATAATAATAATAATAATAATAATAATAATCACAGGCTGGAAAAGGAAAGAAGGAGAGCATAAATGTAAACCTCCAGGAACACCACATTCTGCTTCAGCTGTGATTCCCAAGGTTACCTCACAGTGTGTGTGTGTGTGTGTGTGTGTGTGTCCGTGCCTGGCACAGTGTCTCCTCTTACACAGAGTTGACCTGCACTGTGCTTTACTCCTACTGACTGGGCGAGGCTCACACACACACACGCACACACACACACGGATACTGTGTGTGTGTGTGTGTGTGTGTGTGTGTGTGTGTGTGTGTGTGTGTGTGTGTGTGTGTGTGTGTGTGTGTGTGTGTGTGTGTGAGATTCATCAAAAACTCTGGGACTTCCAACTAATTCCTGGTGTTTTCATTGAGATTTGTGGCTAAAGAATGGTAAATGTTTATTTTTGGGTTCACACTATCTGAATCCAGACTAAATTAAATGTGTGTTGGAGTGAGTAAAATAAAATTAAAAAAAACAAATTGTGTGGTGTAGTGATGTGATCTCACTGGAAATACTGGGAACCAGCTAGAACAGAGATGGAGTCAACCAATCACTGTCCTCCTTGTCTGGGGAAATCTCATCAAGAATGAAGTAAAAACGCTTTTATGTATCCAACTAGGACTCCACATCCCACAATGCAATGCACCAAACAAAACAGTGTTTACTCTGGAGACTAACTTTAGACCTTTTACTTCTTTCTTTTTGGAGCAAATAATCTTTGATTTATTGATCTATGAGGCCTTTGTCTGCAGAAGCTTTAAAGTAGTCTATCTAAAATAACTCAGAGCAAACGAAGCAGAGTGACCGACTGACACACACACACGCACGCACACACACACACACACACACACACACACACACACACACACACACACACACACACACACACACACACACACACACACACACACACACACACACACACACACACACACACACACACACACACACACACACACACACAGAGTGTATCCCTGAGACATTCCTGAGGAGGTTTTCCGGTGATTTAAAGTGTGTTGGAGGAAAGTATCTGATCAGCGTCTCACTGTGGGAGCACAGACAGGAAGGAGAGACTCTATTGGTTGTAGATCTATGGTCTGAAGCTTCACTGCACTAATGAGGACGGGTTCCTTACAGCACATACAGTATATACAATAGCTGCAGATGTTCTCCTTGTTCTCCATAATCAGCTGTTTGTTCTGATCAGATTTCAGTGAAGTGTGAAAATGAGCCAACATGAGATAAGCAGGTAGGTGTTTAGGGTCAAAGGTCCAGACATATGTCTTTAGGTTATTATAGGCCAAGAGCATTCGCCTGAACTTTATTTTGAAGGACGTCCCACACCCACCGCAGACAGGAAACAGACATGAAACACATAAACGACCAAACATTTTATCCCTGTTTTCCGACATCATGACGGAGGCCCCGCCCCCTGCTCTTTCTGACCTTCAGCTTTTATCTCATGCCCAGACAAAAGCCCAAAGCAGACGCAGAAAGAGACGCCGTGAAAAGCAAACATCAAGGATTATTATTTATTACAGACGCTACGACTTCAGCGTGACACAAAACAAACACTGACATGTGTCACTATATACTAACACATCACGATAAGTGATAAATGCTTCTCTGTTTTCATTCTTTTATACTATTATCATTATACTCGATTTATTCTTAACGAGGAACTTTATTTCGCTATATTCATGTTCATGGACGTAATGACAAATCAAACATCTTTAAAAAGCAGTGAATGGACAAACACGTCTACATGTGATCTACATTACAGCCAATCACAGCCTTCCTATCAACACCATCAACCAGTAATCTGATTACAATGTTCTCTCCCTGATTTACAGCACAGCTTCTCAACATTAGTGGACAACATGGTATTATGCTTTTATTTTGAAGGGGGTTTTAGATTGAAACTAAGCACACTGTTGTTCGACAGCTGCTCTGTGATTTATAATAATTATGAATCCTCCATCTTTACACTCAAACCTTTAGGTCACAGTTTGTGTTTAAAGAAGGTTTTTGAGTCCTAAGTTTGAACTCGTAGTGATTCCTAACCAGGGGTGGGGAAACCATTTTAGATTCCAAAGTTTTGACTCAGAAGAAGAAGAAGAAGAAGAAGAAGAAGAAGAAGAAGAAGAAGAAGAAGAAGAAGAAGAAGAAGAAGAAGAAGAAGAAGAAGAAGAAGAAGAAGAAGAAGAAGAAGAAGAAGAAGAAGAAGAAGAAGAAGAAGAAGAAGAGTTAAAGCCACGGCTGAAATGTTAGAACTATGTAAAAGTGATGGATTAAAATGAGGAGCTGCTGATTCTGATCGATTTTTAATGTTTGGATAAATTGCACAATACGATCATTTCTTCTAATTTCATTTATTTCAGCATTTGAAATAACGACCAATCTGAGCATTGTTGTTGTTTTGCGTATTTTTGTCATCATCTTGTATATTTTTCCGTTTATTGGTCTTTGTTTTTTTTTTGTTTTTTTTTGTGGGGGTGGGAATGTTGTGTATTTTTCTGTACCTTTGTCTATTTTGACATCATTTCATATACTTTTATAATCTGTTTGTATAAATGTTGTTTATTCCTCTGCCCTTTTGTTATTGTTTTGTTTGTTTAAGTTTGCTTTTGTGAATTTTTGTCCTCATTTTGTATATGTTTCTGTTTGTAGTTGTCTTGTGGGTTTTTGGACAAATTGTGTGTATTTTTCTGTCCCTTTGTATGTTTTTGTTGTTGTTTTGTATGTGTTTTCTTTGACTGAGGGCCAGTGTCTGTAGGACTGCATTACTTAGTGAGAAAGGAAACAATAATTTAAGTTGAACTCTTTCCACACACACACACACACACACACACACACACACACACACACACACACACACACACACACACACACACACACACACACACACACACACACACACACACACACACACACACACAAATGAGCTAGTTGTGCGATGATAAGCAGGTACACAGGACAGGAAGTGGTATGTTGTGCCAGTAGGGGGCAGTGTTGGCTGTTCTCTATCAGGTATTAAAGTCATGGCATCAGTTCCCTGCTCAGAGGAATGTGGTGGACTGTACTCTCGGAGCCAGAAGAGAAAACAGAGCTGCAGACTTTCAGCATTAGGTCATGAGAATCAGAGCGTATGCACGGCGTAGATGATGAAACGCTCGCCAAAAGGGACTGAGTGAGCGTTGCTGGTCACGGAGAGGTCGCTTCCATCCCACACAGGCAACCAAATGCTCAGCAACATCACATAGTTCTATTTTAGTTTGTGTTGCATGCTGGGAAATCAGAGCCACAGCCTCCAAAACACGCCCTGACGCTCTATGACAGGGTGTCAAACTCATTTTAGTTCAGGGGCAGTTTGACATGAAGTGGGCCACGGATTTTAGTGGAAAAAAAATCAAATTCAACATTAATGTGCCCTGGTTTGCACTTATATGTTATTATTTATAAATCATTTATATGTAGGTGAGTACAGAATATCAGTCCATGCAGTATCTTCACCAGATGCTTATTTTTACAATTGTTCTGCAACTACACCAAACTCACCATATTTTAACCAATTTTCATCACTTTTTCTTGCAACATTTTGCTCCTTTTAATGCATTTTTGCTACATTACTCCCATTTCTGACACTACTCCATCATAATTCAAGGCCTTTTCTGCACATTTTTTCCACTTTCATGACATTTTCAGCACTTTCCACCACTTTTCCACAAAATGTTACATATGTTGACCCATTATCGTCACTTTTAATCTCTTTTTCCCATATTTCATGATTTTAGTTTCTTTGCCAGATTAACCACAATCACAATTTGTCATGCCCATTATTTACCAGTTTAAATTAAATTGTTCCAATATTGACACTTTGAACAAGTTTTACCACTTTTTCTGCCCGTTTTTGTCCACTCTACACTGTATTTTTTTCTTTTTTATTTTACAGTTGCCAAAAAGATATACAGATATAAACATGTATTTTCCCCTCATATCCCAACCTCTCCCCCTGTACAATCATGAGTAATGATGAAATGTCCATATATTTTATCATAATACAGTACATAAAAAATGGAAGAAAAATGAAAATAAAATAAATAAAAACAATTTAAAAAGAATCAAATAAATGCAATCAATATGTTAATACAAATATTACAAATTAGGTAGATATAATTATAATAACCATAATAATAATAATAATAATAATAATAATAATAGGGATGATTGTAAAAGTTTCACATCATAACCTAGGGTTCCCATGCTCTCTGCCACAACATTCATATTATAGCTATGTCTATTAGACACCAGACACATCTCTATTGTCATCACTTTTAAAACCAGGAACACCAACATTGTTTAATATTGATTACATTTTAGAGAAAACTTCAATGCTTGAAAGTATTGGGTTCCATAAATCTTGAAAACTTTGACCCTGTCTATATTTTTAGAAAATTAATTTCTCCATTGGTAAGAATTCAGATATTTGGGACAAAAATGTCTTAAAAGTTGGAGGAGAGTAATCCTTCCAGATTAAAAGTATAATTTTTTTTGCTATGTTATTGTAATTAATAGTCTACATTTCCTCCTGTCCAAAGTGAGATTTGCGTATCATTTAGCAAATATAGGTTATGTTTCATATCAAAGACTTTTTCTAGTGTTTTTTGTGTAAATTAATGGATTGAGCTCCAGAAAGTTTTCAAATGCTCACATTCCCAAAACATATGCAGAAATGTTCCATCCCCCACTTTGCATCGAGGGCACTTTATAAATATATCTTTTGAAATTTTGTTCATTTTAACTGGTGTAAGGTACAATTTATAGATACATTTTAAATTTGCTCCTTTAATTTTATTGCTAGTAAAATAGTAAATGGACTTGATTTATATAGCACTTTATCACCACACTGAAGCAGTCTCAAAGCGCTTTACATATCAGCTCATTCACCCATTCACTCACATTCACACACCAGTGGGACAGGACTGCCATGCAAGGTGCTAGTCGACCACTGGGAGCAACTCAGGGTTCAGTGTCTTGCCCAAGGACACTTCGACACATAGTCAGGTACTGGGATCGAACCCCCAACCTCTCGATTAGAAGACGACCCTCTACCACCTGAGCCACGGTCGCCCGTAAATGTGGAGTATGTACATTCACATATGTTTGACCACACATCATCTTCAAAAGTCAACCCTAAATCATTATCCCAAGTTTTCTTTAACAACTGAAATGATGACTTTCCTCCTTTTGCAAGAATCCTATAAAATTCACTGATCTTTCCCTTGATTGTGTCCGAAGTTATTGACAGATCTTCGATTTCCAGAAGTTCTTTTAGCAGTTTATTTATTTCTATGAGTGGACAATACTATGACTTGTAAGAATTTTAAGAACTCTTTATTAGAAATATTGAATTAAGACCTTAAGTCACTAAATTATTTAAATTGCCAGTTTTAACTTTTCACCTTTGGGTCACTTTTAACCCATTTTATTTCTGATTAAAACAATGATTTTCATCTTTAAGATGACTATATACTATGGCCAAAATAATAATAAACTTCCTGGATAACAGTGGATATTATTCAGATGAATAAAGAAATGTGGTTATCACAGATTCATAGAACAATGGACCATCATTTTGCTGACTTTATGGATGGACCCCAAAAATCTCTCCCCTTTATTCCCCCTTATAGATGACCCTGTCTACACATGACTGTTCTTCAATGTTCATGTCTGTGTTCAACCACCTTCAGCTAAAGTGGGGTCCGGTCTCTGGCAACTTTATTTTGGGGGTCTGGGCCGGAACAAGTTGAGAACCACTGCTCTAAAGGGCCGGATTTGGGCCCCGGGCCTTGAGTTTGACACATGCTCTATGATAATCAAACATGTGTGTCTGTTACAGCTGCTGACAGATACAACCCCATAGGTCCATGGTGTCAGAGCGCTGAGCGCCCCCTACAGGAGGCAGCAGTACTGCTTCAATACGCTACATCACAGAGGGTGTTCAGAGAGCCGGCAACTCACTCCAACTTCCCAGCATGCAGCACTTGGTTGGAGGGTGTGTGTGTCTGTTTGAACAGGAAGTGAAGTAAATGATGAACAGATTCCATTGGTCATTCCTCGGTGGTGAAGCTCCGCCCTCGCAGACGAAGGAAAACAGTGATGGAGACAGGCTGACTGCGCAGGCGCCTCAGCAGATGCTCTGCAGATAAGTGTGTGTGTGCGTTAGACGGAGCAGGACATAGACCAGATCCTGTCAGTGAGAAACCCCCCCCACTGTCTGCAAAGCCACCGCCTTCCTCTGTGCCCAAACACCGCAGCACACCTCTCAGCACACACACACACACACACACACACACACACACACACACACACACACACACACACACACACACACACACACACACACACACACACACACACACACACACACACACACACACACACACACACACACACACACACACACACACACACACACACACACACAATGGAGCAGTGACAGATAGTGAGAGTGTGACGCCAAAAACTCCTAAAACAACAGCAGCTATTTTTTCTGCCCATCAGCACTTCTCAGCCTCTCCGGTTCCTGAACGAACGCTGGGCCGAGGAAATGTGACGTGATGATGTCATGAGAAAGAGAGGCTCAGATCGCCAGGGTCAATACACACTGATCGACACCATCACAGTGTGTGTGTGTGTGTGAGAGCTTGCCTCAACTCATTACTACTGACACCAAAGAACCACTCTATACTGCAGTGCAGTAGTTTGTTGTGATTTATGTTTTAGTTTTGTCGTCCAGAGGAGACGTTTGTTCATTTTCAGTTTGGATCAAACTCAACAATGACTCACTACAAACACAACATATACACAACACTGAGCAGCTCACACTGAAGATCAACTACAGCAGTGGTTCTCAACCTGTTCAAAATAAAGGTTCTAGAGAGCGGGAACCTTTATTTTGAGAGGTGGTTGAACACAGACATGAACATTGAAGAACAGTCATGTGGAGACAGGGTCATCTATGAGGGGGAATAAGGGGGAGAAATTTTTGGGGTCCATCCATAAAGTCAGCAACATGATGGTCCATTGTTCTATGAATCTGTGATAACCTCATTTATTTATTCATCTGAATAACATCCACTGTTATCAATCATGGAAGTTTATTATAATTTGGGCTATAGTATATAGTCATAGTATGTACTAGACAGTATATACTCATTGAGTTTGTAATGTGTAGTACGTTAGTGGGACATTTACAACACAGACTGTGACTTCTGGTTAGTTTGACTTTTGTTGTTATAAATAAATATGTGTGAGTTGTTTCTTTATTGAGTAAAATTGATTATCCAACAGTTAGTTCTGACTGAGTAATCTGATTGGACAATGACAGACCTTCCCTGAGTGCTGATGTAGAAACTTTTTACACACAATATCACTCCTCTGTTCAGACGTTCTAATAACGTTAGTCAACTCTCAGTTAGGAAATGTTTACTGTACGTGTTACCATGGCAACAGCCTCGTCTCCCTACTTCGTCTCTCTCTAGCTATTTGTGTGGGCGGAGCCAAATAAATGACTGAATAAACAAATCATAATCTGTTGTTGACTAATAAAGTGTGTTTGTGGAAGTGTTGGATAAAAGATACAGTTCACTGTGGAGGGATTATCTACGAGCCAATCACAGCAGAGCTAGTACTTCAGCACAGCAGCACCACCTACAGACTGGCATTGATTAATTAAACACACACACACACACACACAGACACGCACGCAGAGAGTGTGTACAGTTACAGAGCAACATCCGCTGGCTGAAGGTGAAGTGTGTGTGACCCATTGTGTGTGCGTGTGTCTCTGTGTGTGTGACCCATTGTGTGTGTGAGTGTGTGTTTGCCGTTGGATGGTTAATCCCCTCTCAAACACTAGTAGGATCAGATCTATTGTATAGAGTGTGTGTGATTAACCTCTACTGTACGTTAGAGCAAACATCAGATGAAAGGACCAACCCAGGCTGTCTGCAGGTGACGGGTCAGCCCCGGGTCAGAGGGCGCCGCCGGTCACTGAGGAGCCAATCAAATGATGCCGTCACTCATTCATCAGCCTGAGAGACATTAGCACTGATTTTCTTTTCCTTTGGTTTAGATGTTTTTAAAGATCACTTCTCTGTTAGTGAACTCATACGTTGAGTTGTTGTGTTTTTCAGTAACTAGGTACTTTAATAGCAAAGGAAGGAAAGTGTATTTGTTTCACACATTTCATCCACAAGGCCATTCAACCATTCAATGAGCTTTACATGATGAACAAGTTAGGAAGGACCTGGTACACTTTGGAATTTATTATTTTATATCTATAACACATAATGCACACCATTGTTTATATTATAATTATATCGATAATGAATTATCAGGTATAAGTGGTATTCCATGAAACCCTCAGACAGTATAAACTGGTATAAACCAGCATAAATCAGTAAAAATAACCATTTACAAACCAGCATAAACTAGTATACAAAGCATAAATCAGTAAAAATAACTAGTATAAATCAGTATAGACTAATAAAAATGAGTAAAAACTAGCATAAATCAGCATGAATCAGTAAAAACAACCAGTATAAACCAATGTAAACAAAAATAAACCAGTATAAACTAGTATACAAACCAGTATAAACCAGCATAAATCAGTAAAAATAACTAGTATAAATCAGTATAGACTAATACAATTGAGTATAAACTAGTGTAAATGAGCATGAATCAGTAAAAATAACCAGTATAAACCAGTATGAACCAGCAAAAAATAACAAGTATGGTAAATGGACTTGATTTATATAGCGCTTTATCCCTACACTGAAGTAGTCTCAAAGCGCTTTGCATATCAGCTCATTCACCCATTCACACTCACATTCACACACCAATGGGACTGAGCTGCCATGCAAGGCGCTGGTCGACCACTGGGAGAAACTAAAGGTTCAGTGTCTTGCCCAAGGACACTTCCGACACATAGACAAGTATATACGAATAAAAATTAGTATAAACCAGAATAAAGCAGCATAAATCAGTAAAAATAACCAGTAAAAACAGCATAAACCAGCATGAATTAGTATGCAGTACAAACCAGTATCACCAATATAAAAAATATGAACCAGTAAACAACACTGGGAGAGCTGGTCAATCCTTCTTTGTGTCAAACTCCATCAGCAGGTCCAGCTTAACTGCTGTTCTGATCAAAGTGGTGTCTGTGTTAACTGATGACCAGCTAACACTCAGACTAAGTCACCAGTTAACATGGTTCACCAGCTGGTTTAGGACACCACTTGTCTAACTGGTGTTTCAGTGCAGCATCGTCTCACAGTGTGTGAGCTAATGCTCATGTTAATGCAAACTAGTCAGTGCTCAATGACAGGGAGCCTCCATAGAACCTGTATTAGAGGGAGATAAACACTCCTCTGCGTCTGTGACATGAAGCAGCGAGGATGGAGATGAATGTGATGATGGATGTAATGATGAATGTGACGGTGTTAGAGGAGTGACCCTCTATAGCCCCGCCCCCCTCACCCCCTCTTGCTGCACTAATTGAGTGATTGTGAACAGAGCTCAGACTCAGCGGCCCTCAGACTTTATCTGACCGCAGCTTTATCGGAGAGGCTGTCAGACCAGAGAGAGCAGAGCAGCTTCACAGGAATTCACACACACACACACACACACACACACACACACACACACACACACACACACACACACACACACACACACACACACACACACACACACACACACACACACACACACACACACACACACACACACACACACACACACACACACACACACACACACACACACACACACAGGCTAATCAGTCAACAGGACCCCGGGGGCCGTTTTCTAAAACAATCACTCTTTCTAAGTAGTCGAGAGGTGCCACAGCTAATTATAAACAAACTATTGATGTTCAAGGGACGGCCGTGTGCGTGAGTGTGTGTGAGTCACTGTGTGAGTGTGTGTGTGTGTGTGTTTCTGCCTGACAGAGCGCTCAATTGGCCGTTTAAAGGATCTCACCCGATGTGAACATCTCCAGTTTTACATGAAGAAGATGTTTGAGTCTCACCTGAAGAAAACAAACTCAATATTAAATAGATCTATAGAACTAATACAATTAATCTTCTATGATAAAACATATCTAATTATCCATAATCAGTCGCTAAGTTAATGGACTAATAAATAATTGTGTGTCAAATAAAAACAATGTCACTGTGATGAATGAAGAGTAAAAGAGTTTTTACTACGTGACAGTTTGTCTTTGATCTGTTTTCTATATCTTTGTGTTTTACTTGTTTGTACTGCTTTATACTGGTTTATATTGGTTATTTATAATGGTTTATTTATACTAGTTTTTACTGATTCATGCTGGTTTATGGTAGTTTATACTGGTTTAGACTAGAATTAGAACTCGATTAAAAAATGTATCTAATTAACAAGAAACTTTGTATTTAATTAATCTCGATTAATCTAAATGAATGGCCTCAAAATATCACACAGGAGTGAATCAAATGTCGTCAGCCGAGTGATGACAGATTAGTCAGTTTTTTACTGATCGGGTTGTACCATTATTTACAGTCCAATTCTTTACTTGTTTAATCAGACTTTAAGGCCCAACATTTATAAATAAATCAATAAAATCGTAAAGTATATATATGACTGAATTAATGAAAACAATAAATGATCTTAAACAACTAAATACTGTTTATTATTTCCATCACTGAGTGCTAACATAATGTGTAATATGAATAAAGAATATTATGATTGCATTGTTCACAAAGCATTAGCTTAAATTTAGCTAAGCTATAGTCATGCTTTTCAGGATTTTTAGTAAACTTTCTAAAACAAATGTGTTTTGTATCAAAATTAAAAAAAACAACACTTAGTGCAGAACATTCCAGAGAACTAGAAACTGAACAGTGTAAAATATTTAGAATATTTGTGGCATGAAATAAACAGACACTTGATAAGTTCGGTCAGACGATGCTATCTGTAGAAGAGCTTCTAGCCCCGCCCACATCCTCTATCACCGAGAGTGGTAAACTATCTACTACAATCGTTTATCCATACCATACCAGCCATGTCATCTCATTAGCTCTCGGAAGCTAAGCAGGTCTGGGCCTGGTTAGTAGTTGGATGGAGACCACTGAGAATTCTAGGTGCCACAGTGGGGGACAGTCGCTCCAGTGGCATCTGTCATTGTGTACTTGGGCAAGACACTTCACCCACATTGCCTAGCATGAATGTAGTGTGTGAGTGAGTGTTGGTGGTGGTCGGAGGGGCCGATGGTGCACTAAGAATCATGCCTTATATCTGTAAAGTGCTTTGAGTGTCTATGATAAAGCGCTTTATAAAATCCAATCTACTGACTTCATTTGTCACTCGTGGACTTATTCATTTTGGCTCTGAACCCTGTCAACTTGTCCAGTGTGGATTGGAGACACTGTCTGCTCCCACTAGGACATTGTCGTGCTAGCTGCTACATGTTAGCATTGAGGTGTTAGCTGCTACATGTTCAGCAATGAGGTGCTAGCTGCTACATGTTTAGCACTGAGGTGCTAGCTGCTACGTGTTTAGCATAGAGGTGTTGGCTGTTATGTTTAGCATTGAGGCGCTAGCTGTTACATGTTAGCATTGAGGTGTTAGCTGCTACATGTTTAGCATTGAGGTGCTAGCTGCTACATGTTTATCAGTGAGGTGCTAGCTGCTACATGTTTAGCATTGAGGTGCTAGCTGAGGCTAGAGGAGCTCTTTCTCTAACAATTTTCACACAACTGGGCTTTAGTTTTCCATCCAATGTTTTTGATTAAACTAAAATTAAAGCCCACGAAGCACAGCAACAACTTCTCCTTTGGTTCTCCTCTGTCTAGTGTTGTGGTCTGTGCATCACTATTATGGCTATACCAGGAATTCGTGAAATGAGAAAGGTTCCGCGCTATTTGAAGCGCAAAACTGCGACAAAAAATTTTGTCTACTATTTTTCAGTAATTAATTAATTGCAATTAACAATTAATAATATTGATGTAAATAATTGTGTGTGTTATTTTATAGATTTTAAATGAACTGTAACAGGTCCTTCCTCACTTGTCAGACACCAAGTGTGAGTTCAAGGTGATGGACAGGTGAGTGTTGTGTCTGAGTGTTTCCTTCACAATAAAAGGTGTGATCGGTGCTGTGAGACGGAGACTCATCCTATGCTCAGAACAACACACACACACACACACACACACACACACACACACACACACACACACACACACACACACACACACACACACACACACACACACACACACACACACACACACACACACACACACACACACACACACACACACACAGAGAGGAACTCTCTCTGTTTGCTTTGCTCACAGCTGCATTTCTTTCCTCAAACTCACCAATTAGAAAAAAACAGTGTGGGAGACCAAGGAACGCTGACTCATGCTGTCTGTCCCTAAGTGACGGACAAACTCAGAGCAATCTGTTAGGATACGCAATTTTTAATATTTTGCTCTGACGACTGTTTAGAAAGGTTAGTAGAGAAGGTGACAGTAGGGCTAAGTAAACTGAAACTATGGTTTGATAAATAGGGTAGACATTGAACAAGTATATGAAAATAACTTTTTAGGTGTGTTATTAGACCACAAATTTAACTGGAAACCTCAAGCAAACAAAGTAAGATCTGAACTGTTAAGATGTGTTGGGGGTTTTGAACATTAGAGAAATGTGCCATAAGAATGGTGCAAAATGTTGATTTTTATGAACATACAAATGCATTATTTATAAAATCAAAGGCACTAAAATTTATGGACCTGGTGGATCAAAATACAGCAATAATTATGTTCAAAACTAGAAATAACTTACTTCCCTCCAACTTACAAAATATGTTCAAAGAAGGAGAGGAGCGTTATCCCCTCAGAGGTGATCTAAACTGGAAACAGACCATCTATTACACAACCATAAAAAGTACATGTATATCTGTCTGTGGGTGAAGCTATGGGATGAATTACCAGATTAATTGAAATATATAGGAATGTATAAATATATTTGTTAAAGGTACAAAGATCATATGATGGAGAAGTACAGAAGTTATTCTGGGCTACAGAAGAGTGTATGAAAGGGTGCAGTAAAGAATATTTTCTATAAGTTTTCTATTTAATTTTTTGAATTTAAAAATCATTATTATTATTATTATAATTATTATTGTTACTTTCCCTGAAACATTATTTGTACCTCAGTACCAAGAATATGTATGTATGTATATACTTTTGCTTTGATTATCAATTAATATTGTATTTTGTCATATAGACATTAAACATAAGCTAGGGCTTGTCAGGACCAAAGCTGGATCACACGCCTGATTGAAGTGGTACGTCCCGTCAAAGTAAAACACCTGTTCAATATTTAATTAACTATGTATAATATATATATATATATATATATATATATATATATAAATCCAAGTTCAAAGCTTTTCTTTTCTCTACTGTTTATGATGGAGAGGGAGATTTATAATCACTGACTAGTTAGCATTAGCTGACAGAGCAACACTAACACACTGTGTGACGCTGCAGTAAACATACTGATTTATACTGGTTTACATTGGTTAAAACTGGTACATATTAGTTTATACTGTTTGTACTGGTTTACATTGGTTAAAACTGGTATATATTGGTTTATACTGGTTATACTGGTTAACAATTGTTAAAACTGTTCTATATTGGATAATGCTGGTTTATACTGGTTATACTGGTTTACATTCGTTAAAAGTGGTCTATATTGGTTTATACTGGTTATACTGGTTCATACAGGTTTATGCAGGTTATACTGGTTTATATTGGTTAATACTGGTTTACATTCGTTAAAAGTGGTCTATATTGGTTTATACTGGTTATACTGGTTCATACAGGTTTATGCAGGTTATACTGGTTATGCTGGTTATGCTGGTTATACTGGTTTATATTGGTTAAAACTGGTTTATACTGGTTTTTACAGGTTTATGATTGGTGTATACTGGTTTGCATTAGTTTATAAAAAGCACCCAGCAATGCTCAGCTCTGCACTCACATACTCATCTCTCTATAAAAGAAAGGAATCTCTGTGTGTCTGTTTGTGTGTGTTCCTCAAATATCTCTGTGGATCAGGATCAGACTGACCTGAGAGTTTCAACATGGCTGCTGCTTGGTTCAATGGTGTGCGACATCGGATTTGTTTTGACTGCAATGATACCGAAGCCACCACAGTCGACCGTGGCTCAGGTGGTAGTGGGTTGTCTTCTGATCGAGAGGTTGGGGGATTCCATCCCAGTACCTGACTGTGTGTCGAAGTGTCCTTGGGCAAGACACTGAACCCTAAGTTGCTCCCAGTGGTCGACTAGCACCTTGCATGGCAGTCCTGTCCCACTGGTGTGTGAATGTGAGAGTGATTGGGTGAATGAGCTGATATGTAAAGCGCTTTGAGACTGCTTCAGTGTGGTGATAAAGTGCTATATAAAAATCAAGTCCAGTCCAGTCCACAGTCATGTGCGCACCACAACTAATCACTGGAGGGCCCATCATCACGCCCAACCTCCTGACTCAACGGACGCACCGGTGCTTCACTTGACCGCTGATTTGTTCCTGCAGTGGCGCGAGCTGGAGCGGTATACAGCCGGCAGTTCGCTCCCTTTCTGTGCATCTAAATTGACTGTTGTAAATTAATGACAATAAACGAGTCCGGACAGAGTCTGTTCCGGTCTGAGGAGAGCCGGATCCGCGAGGACAACAAATTGGAATCGGAATACAATCAACTCCCTACAGTGTCCTTGCTAAAAGCCAAAATATAAGAAAACGCAATAGTTATCACACATTTCACAACAAACCTAAATGTCCCTGATGTCTCACCCTCAAACACAACCTCATTTGGGCATCTATGAAAAACCTACTTAACCTCCCACTCTTCTACAGAAATACTTACTTCCTACGGGCACTGCACTAGTTGATTTAAAACGTAAAATTTAATGATCAGAAGAAGTGTGTTTCTACAGCAAGCTATACTGTGTGTGTGTGTGTGTGTGTGTGTGTGTGTGTGTGTGTGTGTGTGTGTGTGGGTTCCTGATGGGTCAGTCTGAGAGGATCCCTGAGGAGAACACCTTCTGCAGAGGTTAAATAAATGTTGTTGCTGTGATAAGCAGCCTGTTTGTAGAAGGCAGGACGGCTCGTGGCCGGCTAGGGTTTCCTCTCAGTGATGTCATAGCGTGAACCCACCAACCGCTGCCCAGCGTTTACCGCTGTTTAGTCACTAACACTCAACAAATTCCATTGAAATATCAGTAAAATCAGGGGTGAAACTAGATGTGTGACAGTGGATAGTGTTACATTTATTAACACTATCAACCCTATAAAGGGTTAGTCTGTATCACCTCACAGCTTCTTACTTATTTTCTGCTCAGCTGTAAATGTCGGCCTACCAATTTTCCATGATCGCAGAAAATTGACGGAAAATACGGAATATCGCAATATAAGTATTATTTCAATTTTGATTATTCTTTATGAATAAAATCAAGCAAAACATCTATATGAAGTGAAATATACACTCATGCATGTTTTGGAAAAATCTCACATTTTATGCGATTTTCCATTGTAAAATGGGTGGTTTATTCAATGTGTAGCAATTTTAGCAAACGGACAGACGCAGAGACTCACGCAAAATCTCACGTGACTTCAGCACATCAGTGACGCACTTCAACAGCAGAGAAATATGAATGACAATAGAACCGTATGTAGCATGTTTGGTCTGATTTCAGGACGTTAAAGGAAAGGGAACAAGTTAATTTGGAAAGAGAAAGTCCAGGCTCTAGAAAATTAACCGTGTGTTTTCTTTCATGTGTCCAGGTGAAGGTGGTGTAACATTTTAATGGTTTTGCCTTTTTATCGCATTAAAAAATAAATTAAAAATGCAGTACAGCTACTACCGCCACCTACTGTTACCTTTTGGTATTGTGTAACCAGGTAATCAGAATAAACCTACAGCAGTTAGTCACTAGTTTATAATAATAATAATAATAATAATAACAATCACTTGTTTGGGTGAAATGCTAGTGTTTTAAGGACAAACCTGATGAAATGCAACATGGAAAAGGACCGACGACTGTGTTTAGCAGGTCCTCCTCCAACCACGTTAGTGTTTTATCTCTGCAGAGCCAATCATATCAAAGAAACTCTTTTTCTACACAAATCCTTTGACAGAAGAGAAACTGACCAAAGCAAAGATTTAAAGTATTTTTTTTATTCTTCTTTGTGTTTTAAGCTTTAAAAAGTAAAATGTTTGATTTCTGTAACTTTCAGCTTCTATAACTTCATCAGTTATAGTTATTAAAGGTTTCAACAGACAATGATAAATCAATAAAGTGGGATTAAACTGGTGAGGGGGTGGAGCCTATCTTTAAGAGTTTCCTCATTGGTGCCCAGTGTTTTATTAAATCTTTATGGAGTCAGTGTGTTACTTTGTATTTATGTGTTTCTTTCTGTACATGTTGGTGTTTCTACGTGCAAGGACAGGGGGAGGAGTTAGGAGGACCAATGGGAGTAGCTGTTTCTGTTTTTGTGGATGACTTACGAAAAGCTCATTCATTGGTTGATCTGTTACATGTTATTAAACTGATCTGAGTGTCCTCAGCGTGGATCAGACGTCTACGTCTACCATCCTGTTAGGCACACGTTCTGCTCCGCGTTTGCCTCTAAAGTCACGTGACCCTCCTGTGATCTGCTGAGGCCAAATTTTAAGAATTCCTAACTAAAGACGCCACATAAATTCCACAGTTTGAAATGACTCCGACTCTCCCTCTGCGTCCACGCTGGACCTTTCTCCTCCTTTTTCCTGTTTCCCAGTGAAAAACAGGCGGCAGGGTGAGGCCTGGAGGTGAGTTTCAGTTCAAAGGTGAAGAGGGCGCAGCCTGCAAAACACGGGCAGGTACTCGGCAAGTGCAGCGAGTTCAGGAAACGCACGGCAGAGCTTCTCACATCACACGTGTCTGCATGTGTGTGTGTGTGTGTGTGTGTGTGTTTGTGGTTTTCTGTAGACTTTGTCCTTGACTTTGCTCACTGACTGACTCCAGCTTTACAGATCTTCAATAACAAGTCGACTCTCTCACAGCTTTAACAACTACACGGTTTCTCTGTTTAAACACAGTGATGTGAGCAGGTTTAACTGCAGACCTTCATCAGATCCTCAGCTCATGGACTCTGTGGCTCTGCAGACACAGCGTAGCGCAGAGCAAAGCTCGCCGCTGGAATTCACTGGAATTTTGTTTTCATAAATGAGAACAGGAAGGAGTAACAGTGGAGGCATAAATCAGCGTTTTCTGCTTTCCTCGGAGTAAGTGGGTGTAATAATAAACATGCAGGCAGAGATGGATGAGCGCTGGCCTCACTCAGGGCACGTAGTTTGAATCCCAGCCCGGGCACTGCCAACCTCCCAGCGATTCCCACATTAGAGCTGAGAGGCAGGAAGGGACGATCACTGAAGGTTCAAACACCGTCCATCGCCACATTAACACGGCTGATGATAATCTGAGGCCAATAATTGATGGTGCTGAAATAAATCAGAAGCTATTTTAAAGCGTTTCCTCTCTTTAATTAAAAAAGGGAAACAGGAAGGGATGCTATAATTAATTGGAGGTCTGAGTCGAGGGGTCTGCGTGGTCAGAGGAACACGAGGACGCCACCGCCGTGCTGTTGTTGTTACAGTCATCATGAGTTCACAGCCCACTCTGTGTTACTGTGCTGACACTTTAAAGTTATCCTCCAATGTTTTTTAAAATGAGGCCTAAAATCTTCTAAATGTCCTTATTAGTAGATCTCTGTCTAATAAAACACATTATTATGCTCCATATTCACTTAATTAACTTTTAAAAATGTGACTACTTTACAGTTTTAGAGTCTGTGTTCCTCCATCTTGAAATCACGTGATTGACGATGTCACACGGCCCCACTGCCTGTAAACATCCCATGGTTTTCTATTGGAGCAGAGAATTCAGCCTAATTTTAGATCATTTAGGAGTTTTTTAGATCATTTAATAGTCTTTTAGTTCATTTAGCAGCCCTTTTTTTTAATTTTTTTTTTTAGAAGATTTATTTGTCCCCGAGGGGCAATTCAATCTTTGCATTTAACCTATCCCTGAGGAGTGGTGGGCAGCCACGGTGTAGCCCCTTGGGAGCAGTTGGGGTCAAGGGACTTGCTCAACATTCCACAGTGATGGCCGAGGTGAGTTTCAAACCGGCGACCCTCCGATTACAAACTCGCTTCTTTAACCACTAGGACACCATGCTGCCCTGATCATAAGATCATTTAACAGCTTTTTCACTCAAACTAACAACTTGTGCTGCTTTTGGTTGCTCTAAAAAATCAGGAAATGTATAAGATGTTGACCTCTTTAGTTTACAGAAAGAGGATAAAACAGTTGAACCTGAAAAATAATCTGTGACCACAGATTCTGTGATGTAGTGAATGTTTACTCACGTACAGAGAGAATGCTGAGGGACTTTAGTCTGTAGTAAGATGGCCGCCACAGCAAGCTGTTCTTCTGCCGTGTCACATCGTCGCATCTACACACCTGTAACACATGTGTGTTGTAGCAGATTGGAGTGTGAGCGTGTTTACATGAACGCACACACATCAACAGTTAGCTTATAGCGCTATGCTAACTTAGCTCTCGTCCATCAACAGAGCAAAATGAGCAGCTCTCTGCTTTATACTTGATTTAAAAAACGTCATTATTTCCTCCAAACTTTGATGTTATATCATCTCTCACTGAGACTTTGTTTGTGGGTGTGGCCATTGCTAAGAGCGATGCCCATCAGGCTTCACACGCTGTTATCAGAAAAAACTTACTATTAAATACAAGATCAATGTTAAATACACAAAGAAGTCATTCCCATGAGTTTTCCAACTTCTACTAAAGAAGCTGTTAAATAATCAGACATCACTATAACTTTAAACCAGGTAATATGAGTTTAGGTTCAACAATAAATTAGATCAGAATCAGAAATCTTTTTAATCAGCTCAGCTCATTAATCTACACAAGAAATCTACCTCCAAATTATGAATTTAAAAAGTCTCCTAGATTTACAGACATGTTCACGATAGAAATCCTTCATCCAGATGAAGTTACAGGGAAGTGAAAGTTCAAAACGCACACGCCACTTCCTGCTCAACAACACAATCGCACGTTCATCCACCAATCAAAGCTTTCTAGGGTTGAAGTTCATTTCCCTGCTTTTCACCATTCATTTAAACAGTGTGAGAAATGCCTCAGCAAATTGTGAACAAATAATAAGATGGCATTTAAAATTCAGGAATTAAAAAAAAATGAACTGTCAAACTTTAAAGTCTGTGCCTCTTACCACAGCAGCTCTTTGCTTTCAGTGTTAGCATTAGCATTAGCTGCCGTTTTTCCCGCTGTTTGGTGTGTTTTGCGCTGCTCTGTCCGTCTCTTTAAATGTCCCGAGCAGCAGCAGCAGCAGTTGGACACTTTAGTTCCGCATATTGGCTTTATTTTCATTTTATCTATAATTTCGGACGTTTCTTCCCCTCAGTTAATAAAAAGACAATAAATGTCGGTTTGACATGACGTTTTTTGTTTTTGTTTTTTTTACAAAAATCCTTTTTAAAAATGTGTTTTCACAAAAAACAAACAAATTAAGTGATATTTACACGAGGAGTGTAATTACTGGATGTATTAGAGACGATTAATGGTAGTAGTGGTAGAACTAGGGCTGTCAATCGATTTTTTTATTATTTGTGATTAATTTCATTTTTCTACTTAAGATTGAAGGTTGTCGTAGATTTTATTTATTTATGGAAAGTCATGGAAATAATAATAATAATAACAACAACAACAACAACAACAACAATAATAATAATAATAATAATAATAATAATAATAATAATAATCAACACACAGAAAGTTTACTAACTTTCTTTCAGCTTTGAATTAACTCAGTTTCCAAGTTTAGCAAAAATAAAATTAAAATCTTTCTTATATCACTAACGGAATATAAGAAAACCCAGAGCTATATGTTAAAGTACAGGCTCACCACTTTGAGAATAAATATTTAGAGAAAAGAAGTTTTAAAGTTGTTCCATGAACAAAGCTTCAGTAATATATACTTGTATATCTACTGACACAAATAATCACTAAGTGTCACAACTTTTTAAAGTGCAACATTCAGCCTAATATTCCGTCTCCCATCGTTGCGTGGTATTCATCTGATCTATGTCTCTATGTCTATGGCTGCACAGGCTGCACACTAAACCAAAGGTCAGGGGTCAGTCAACACTGGAAGTAAACAAAACTGCGTTAATGTTTTTGAATGAATTAAACATTTTAAATTAAGGCGTTACTTTAGACAGCACTAGGTAGAACGTAGCAGTTATTGTTGGATCCACAGAACGATGAGGAGGCGATGGCTTTGTGATATAAAATGTAGACTGTAGGATTTAAGTAAAGCTCACATTATTAAATAAAAGGAAAATAAAGCAGAACTTAAAACATCCTCCTAAAAAGGAAGTAAAAACCTTAGAAACCAACGCTGTTGGCAGAGATAGTTTGGGGTTCACGGTGAGGTTAAATCTGTATTCCCTCACTAACTTCACTACAGTGAGATCCTCAGATGAACTTCTCACACGTTGGTGCTTGTAGTGAATGTGTGATGGTCACTTTCTGCCTGGCTCTGAGCACTAATCAGCTGTGGTGGCGTCGTACCGACACACTCTCAGAACCAAGTATGCTTGTGTAAACACCATTAGGCCCTCCAACGTCTGAGCACTAATAAATCTCCATCGAGCTCTGGAGTTAATCCCACAGAGGAGAGGACGATAAATCACACGAGCTTTAGAGGCTGCTGCTCCTGCACTGCAGAGATGTTTCATAAAAACGTTACACATTACTGAGAACATATAAAAAACATCACGAACGTAGCTTCTGATTCATTTACTGTCCTTCACCTTAAAGACACAACATGTGTTGGACAAGGAATATGAAACGAACGCTGCACAGACTGTCAGAATAAAAGCCCTGAGAGATTTTTATTGATTATTGGCCTGATAAGTTAAAATGTATCAGTGTGTGTGTGTGTGTGTGTGTGTGTGTGTGTGTGTGTGTGTGTGTGTGTGTGTGTGTGTGTGTGTGTGTAATGTTTGCTGTTCCTGATCTCAGACGTGTTGGGAAACAGTTTTTGTTGTAAACACAGAAACAGTTTTTTAGTGATTCAATAAACACCAACAGAATCTGCTTTACACACCATTATTGTGGCTAGATCATATTTTCATTCATCTTGATTCAACCTGCTAACCATCAGACTGTCGGAAAACTAAAGTTTAAACCATGTGTCAAACTCAAGGCCCGGGGGCCAAATCCGGCCCTTTAAAACATTCAAATCGGCCAGCAAGATAAAGTAAAAATGTCTGAAAAAGCATTAATCATTGCGTAAATGACCAAGTAATTTAGTTGTGGATATCTCAGTAGGGTTGAAAAGGGGAATAAAATATCTGGCATATCATTTATACATGGAAATACAAAGTATCACTAATGTGGAAATTGTTCGATTCCTAACCTCTGAAATCAAACTTATCCATATTTGGCCCCTGAAATAAAATGAGTTGAACTCCATTGATCAAAAGCATTCATCTCTGAACTATATTTACACACATACATTTAATCCCATTCTCTTTTAAGTCAGGTTTGTGTTATTTCTGTAAATATATTTACAGTATTTTATTTATGTATTTATCTGAACTCAATTACAATTGAATTATGTCTACAACAGCAACAGATTTTTCTCAATTACAATTACAACTTTTCCCCAGCCCTGGTGTGTGCGTGCGTGTGCGTGTGTGTTTTTGTGTGTGTGTGTTTGTGTGTGTGTGTGCTGAGCCCTGCTGCACAATAAAACTTTAACAACTTTAAAACACAACTGCTTCCTCTAACTAACATTACTGACAAAGTCCTGGCAGCACAATATGAACACACACCTTAAACACACACACACACACACACACACACACACACACACACACACACACACACACACACACACACACACACACACACTCACCTACCTTAGAAACAGTCAGTGTGTGTGTGTTGTCCAGGTGAACCTTTGCCTCACTGAGCGTTTACCGTCATAAAGAGGTTTCATAAAGACAAACACGCTGCACTGACCTGCACTAAGTTTTTCTCCATTGTTTACACACATTTTCTGAAAACATGCCTCATACTGGCAAAACCACTCAATTCTCCTGCAAAATGAAACTTCACATTCAAAATATTGTAATTTCCTCTCAAAATGGTATTTTGTTTTACAATGACACACACAAACCATCATATGAATAGACATTTATAAGAACCATTTGAACACTGATGTGCTCAATGGAAAACACTTCTTCTCCATTCATCATAATGGCTTAGGCCTTCTTTTGGTCAGTGTTATACTTACTACAGACAGTACATACAGTATATAAGTGTGTTGTAAAATATTTGAGAATATTGTTTTTATACACAGAAAAACACAAACACACGATCAATTATATTTTATTTTTCCCTCAAAAACAATTTACACTGTACATCACAACAAACACAAACTTGCACATACAAAGCAAACTAATTTACTGTATACAGTTACAGTAAAATTAAAAAAATAAAATAAAATAAACTATGCTGCATCCTCTCTTCTATGTCAGTCTGGCCACGGCACCTCATCCACATCACAAGCCTCTGTTTCCAATGTTGGCCTCCATTGGTCCAACACAGAAGAGCTCACCTGTTGCCTTTTTATGCTAAAGCTCGGATGTAAAATTGTGTGACAGGTGTTTTGCCCATGTGATGAGTCAGTGTGCTTAGATCTACTTTAGATTTCTGAATGACAGTGTGTACCTTGTGAAAACAACATATTTTCTCCATGAAAATTGTGTCAAATGTAGAGAACTGTGTGCAGTGTTTTGAAAAACGTGTGTTTAAGAACTGCAAATTGAATAAAAAGCAGGAATTGTGTTTGTAGTTTAGCAGAAATGGTTCAGGGAATTAAGAATTGAGAAAAAACTGTAAAATAAGTCAAGATCAGTGAAACTGAGTTTGGCTTACATTAGCCTGAGTTTAGGTTAAATTAGGTGGAGTTTAGTTGAATTTAGTGAAATATAGTTTAAGTTAAGCTTCAGTTAAATTAAATTAATTTGAGATAAATTAATCCAGGTTGGATTAAGTCAAATTTTGTTTTGTTTACTTAAAACTAGTGCTGGGCAATATATTGAGATTCAAGATATATCGAGTTTTCTATTTTAACAATATAAAAAATGACAATATCGAGAGATATATATATATTTTTTTAACTTGTTTTTTAGCTATACAATCATACGGTACAAATGACATCATACAAGTATTTAATAGTTAGAGTACAGTCAGTGTACTTTACAGTTTTTCAATATTTCTGAGACGTATATATTTTATTGCTTATTTTGTATTAAAATAGTCATTTTAGGAGTCGTTGCTTTTGTTACTTCTCAGAACAGCATGAAAAGCACAGTTAGATGGATCACTGAGTGTGTCCCAACCCAGACCTTCCCCTAAACAAGTCACACAACAGAACTCACTCACATGTGCTGTCCCTTAGAGGAGACAAATCCAAAAGTGGACATATTATGCTGCTGTTTGTTAATAAATGTGCCTGTGTGGCATTTTTCATCAGCAAATTTAACCCAGAATTGTCTTTCTAAAAATATTGAGATTAATATTGTATATCGCCATTTTGAGAAAAAATATTGAGATATAAGTTTTGGTCCATA
Source organism: Gouania willdenowi (assembly GCF_900634775.1). Taxonomy (NCBI): domain Eukaryota; kingdom Metazoa; phylum Chordata; class Actinopteri; order Blenniiformes; family Gobiesocidae; genus Gouania; species Gouania willdenowi. The sequence continues at coordinate 5,509,815 of NC_041060.1, read as the reverse complement.
TTGCCCAAGCTTACTTAAAACACATGAAACTATTTATCAGTTTAACTTTGTTTTGAACAGTGTGTGTGCGTGTGTGTGTGTGTGTGTGTGTGTGTGTGTGTGTGTGTGTGTGTGTGTGTGTGTGTGTGTGTGTGTGTGTGTGTGTGTGTGTGTGTCACTGAAACGTGCTGACTCATCTCGTCTCTTTTCCTCACAGAAACATCATGGCTGTCCTCCGGTGGGAACGTGGACCCTCTTGTCCTTAGAGCACCTTCAGCTCTGCTCCGTCTCCTCACGGCCTCTGATGACGACGACGATGATGATGATGATGATGATGATGATGATGATGATGATGATGATGATGATGAGGTATTCCTACTCCACAGGAGAACAGGGAGGATTTCAGTGCAGCCGTGTTTATCCGTCCTCCCTCCCGTTACCATGGAAACAGCCTCGATCCCAAACTCTGAAAACTGTAAACATTGCCAAAGCCCTGCTTACCGTTTCAGATCTGAACTCTTCACCAACGATCCATCAAAAGGTCTTCTTCAGTTTTCTCCATCTCATTTCATCCTTTTTGTTCCTTTTTGTAGTTTTTTGAGTTGTTTGAGTACTTTTCTCAACATTTCATCTTGTAAAGTCATATTCAGTTTAAATCAGTTTTTGGTCCTTTTAGTTTCTTTTTCTGTTGTTTTGTGAGGGAAAAATAACTAAAGATGAATCTTTGTGTTCCAAGTATTACAGATGATAAATGTGCTTCTTTCTCTGAGACTGGAGGAGCTCCATACAGAGAGTTTGGTTAGCTTAGCATGTAACAACTAGTCCCACATGTTTGGTTAGCTTAGCATGTAATGACCAGTCCTACATGTTAGCTTAGCATGTAGCCACCAGTCCCACATGTTACGTTAGCTTAGCATGTAGCAACTAGCCCAACATAATTGGTTAGCTTAACATGTAGCCACCAGTCCCACATGTTTGGTTAGCTTAGCACGTAGTGACCAGTCCCACATATTTGGTTAGCTTAGCATGTAGCCACCAGTCCCACATGTTAAGTTAGCTTAGTATTTAGTGACTAGTCCATTATGTTTGGTTAGTTTAGCATGTAGCAACCTATCCCACATGTTTATTTAGCTTAGCACTTAGCCACCAGTCCCACATGTTATGTTAGCTTAGCATGTAGCCACCAGTCTCACATGTTTGGTTAGCTTATCTTGTAGCGACTAGTTCCAAATGTTAAGTTAGCTTAATGTGTAGCCACCAGTCCCACATGTTATGTTAGCTTAGCATGTAGCAACTAGCAAAATGTGTTTGGTTAGCTTAGCATGTAGCCACCAGTCCCACATGTTAGCTTAGCATTTAGCCACCAGTCCCATATATGTGGTTAGCTTAGCACATAGTGACCAGTCCCACATGTTTAGTTAGCTTTGCATGTTGTTACCAGTCCCAAATGTTATGTTAGCTTAACATGTGGCAACTAGCACAACATGTTTGGTTAGCTTAGCACGTAGTGACCAGTCCCACACATTTGATTTGCTTAGTACGTAGCCACAAGTACCACATGTTATGTTAGCTTAGCACGTAGCCACCAATCCCACATGTTCGGATAGCTTAGCATGTAGCGAACAATCCCACACGTTTGGTTAGCTTAACATAGAGCCATCAGTCCCACATGTTATGTTAGCTTAGCATGTAGCGAATAGTCCCACTGGTTTGATTAGCATAGCACATAGCCACCGGTCCCAGTTGTTTGGTTGGCTTAGCATGTAGCTGCGCTGGCTGAGCAGATTCAAGGTAAAAGTTGACTTATCAGTTCAAATTATTGGTTCAAACTGTCTTATCGGACTGAGATTTGTCGTCATCATGTGATGAGTCATCGTGCAGCTTTATTTATTGTTTATTTTAATATTTGCTGTTTATAATTTACTGGTAATCAATTAAAAAAAATAATTCAATGATAAGACTATTTTATTTATTTATTTGCTATATTTGTAAAAGAATATGTAATTTATTGATCATAAAACCTTAAATATATAAATAAATTTGTGTAATTAAAAAAAAAAAAGTATATATATATATATATATTTTTATATATATATATATATATATATATATATATATATATTTTACAGTTCTAATTGACTTGATCGTGGACACTAAACCACTGTGATGATGATGATGATGATGATGATGATGATGATGATGATGATGATGATGATGATGGGAGGATTCCAGTGTGATAAAAGGTTTGGTTGTAGAACACATGAAGAAGAAGAATGAAGGACAAAGCTGAGAGAGGCGGAGTCATGAGCGCGAGGCTCACATTTATTACCAATCAGCATTGGTTTCATCATCATAAATACTCTGAGATTCGTTGCTCCGCCCCCTTGCTTTGATTCCAGTCATGGAAGAATAAAAATAAAAGTGTCTGTGGTCCATATTCCAGTAATAAATCCTCTTATTCCAGCTCAGCGGGAGTTAAACCAGTGTCAGAGGTGCAGTGGGCGGAGTCAGCGGTGCAGTGGGCGGAGTCAGGCCAAAGCTAAGGGACACCATGAGTCCCTCACTGAAGACACGTCAGACTGGCTCAGAGACACCGTGGTGTACAGGCTGTCCTGGGGGGGAAACTTTAGAGAGGACGAGGAGGGGTCTGAGGGGGAGGAGAGAGCTGAGGAACCCACCTGAGGACACGCACACATTAACACGCATTAATACACACGTTAACACATTTCATCCACAGAAATACACAAAATGCTTAGTTTAAGGATAAAATTCAATATTTTCTAAATGACTCTGGTCTGTCTTTGGTTAATCCATCATTATTAATCATTAGAATAATTTAACATCCATCTTTTAGGACAAAAATACACAACAATTGTGTTATATTTAGACGTGAAGGACCCGTTACAGCTTCTATGATGTGGGTCACTATAGCGTTTGGTCTGTGCATTTTATTTTGTAGGAGTGATTTTGACCCTTTGGAGAATTATTTGGAGACCAGCTGGAGGTCAGCATAAGCTTTAGAGCAGCTTTCTCAAACTGGGGTACATGTACCCCTAGGGGTACTTGAACATCTCTCAGGAGGTACACATGTAGAAACATTTGTCAGTTTATTTTTTAACATTTAGATTTATTTTATTATTTTTTTTACATGCATACAGACTTTTTTTTCCTCATCCATCAATAATAATTTGTGGCACAACTTTTTCAAATACACCAAAAGGTGAAATTCAAGTTCGAAAATGAGCAAAACATCAGAAATAAATAAATAAAAAAAGACCTAAATTCAAGGTTAATGTTGGATGAGACACATGTTTAGACAAGCCTGCAGACACAAATAAATAATGTATAACATCAGCTAAGGTGTATATGAGGCAATAACACTTGGGAAACACTGCTTTAGAACTTTAGAACATTTGAACGTAGCACAGACTCGTTCCTCTGTCAGAAGAAGAAGAATCACAACACAGAGTGGTGTTGAACTGATTAAAAAGCTTCAGTCTCTGTGTGTGTAGGTCTACAGTGACCATGTGAACTGATGGTTTCTGATCAACTGATAGATTCTATATCCTTTATTTAGTGATGCGCTCTGTTATAAACACAGGCTCAGACCTTCACAATAAAGCTCTGACAGTGACTGTTATGACATCTCATGAATGAGACCATGTTACAGAGGCGGAGTCCTCCACGCCCCTCTGCGCTTGCCTTAGGACAGTTTCCCTCCCATTGCTATTATGATAGCTGTGTTCATCGCCATGACAACTGTTGTGATGGTGGTGAATATTATTTTATAGAGACGGTGTCAGTCCCCCGACCCAAATTTCACAATGATTTTAACATAAAATCAAATAAAAGAGCTATCAATTATAAAAATCTGAAAAAAATTAAAATCTCAAATCTAGAAACACCAAAACATAAAACCATTAGATGTGCTCTATTAAATATTAGATCACTGAGATCCAAATCTCTACTAGTAAATGACCTTATCTCAGAAATAACTTTGATTTATTCTGTTTAACTGAAACATGGCTGTATCAAGATGAATATGTTAGTTTAAATGAAGCCACTCCTCCCAGTCATTTAAATACTCATATGCCACGAGACATAGGCCGTGGAGGTGGTGTAGCAGCTATTTATCATTCCTCTCTCCTAATCTATCCTAAACCAAAGGCCAGTTACACTTCCTTTGAAAGCCTGGTTCTAAATTTATCTCATACCGAATCAAAACCTGCCAGCCAGTCTTATTTGCGATAATTTACCGTCCTCCAGGCCCTTATTCTGAATTTCTATCAGAATTCTCTGAGTTTATATCAACTTAGTCCTCAGTTCTGATAAAATACTGATAGTAGGAGATTTTAATATCCATGTGGACAAAGATAGTGATAGCCTGAGCTCAGCCTTTATGTCCCTAATAGACTCAGTTGGCTTTTTTCAAACTATTAATGAAGCTACTCATCGTTTAAATCATACTCTTGATCTTGTTCTAACATATGGCCTTGATATTAATGAACTAAAAGTCTACCCTGAAAATCCTCTGCTATCAGATCACTTTTTAATATCTTTTAACATTATCCTAGAGGATCTCGCACTGTGCAATAAAATAGTTACGAGTAGAAATCTGTCCAATAGTGCTGTGGCTAAATTTAAAGAGGCCATTCCTGCTGCCTTAAACTCAGTGCACCATCCAATAAATAACTATGATATTAATTATAACCCCTCTCAACTGGATCTGCTTGTCGATAGCTCTGCTAGTCTACTAAAATCCACCTTGGACTCAATTGCCCCATTGAGGGAAAAAACTATTAAACGTCAGAGGAAAGCTCCGTGGTTTAGCTCTGAAACTCACACACTCAAACAAACAACCCGTAAATTAGAGAGAATGTGGCGCTCCAATAAAACAGAGGAGTCACGAAAAGCCATAGTAAATACATGACAGCCTTACGACATAGTCGATCTACATAATATTCCTCACTAATTGAAGAAAATAAAAATAATCCGAGGTACCTTTTCAGCACTGTAGCCAGGCTAACACAAAGTCAGAGCTCTATTGAGCCCATGATTCCTCTAGCCCTCAGCTGTGAGGACTTTATGACATTTTTTAACGATAAAATTCATAAGATTAGAGATAAAATTAGCCACTCCCTGCCTTCACCTGGGCCTGCTGTACCATTAAATGTAAATAGGCCAAACCTAAACTGTTTCACACGTATAGGACTCAACAACTCTGTCTCCACCCTTTCCTCTGCACACACCCAACACAGCATAACGTGGATGGCTGTTCATCATAGGAATGGGATCCACACAAGGTTCCTGCTGCTTAACAGAAGGTTTTCCTTGCCGCCATGATGAATTCATGTTGGGTGTGGGATACATATGTATGTGCATATACGTATATATGCATATGTGTGTATCCATAAAATGAAGAGTCCGTCCTTAAGACTGCTCTACTGTAAAGTGTCTTGAGATACCATTGGTTATGATTTGGCGCTATACAAATAAAAGATTGATTGATTGATTGATTGATTGAAGGAATAATCTTTATAATCTAGAACTGTTTGTAGAATCACATCCTCTGCATTATTTAGTAGACATTAAAGAAGTCTTTTTAACCTTGGGGTCTATACCTGGAACTAAAATGGAGTCACCTGGAATGTCTAGTAATTGATAAATATAAATATATACTCATTAAAATTATATATTTCTAAATTTTTAATACATTATTGTTATTATTTTATTGTTATTCTTTACCACACATGATCTCAAACATAAGCATTCTATATACTTTCACTTTTTCAAATGTAATTCTTGTTCAAATGCAGTAAAAAAAAAAAAAAAAAAATGATAAAAAGTAATTCTACGGGGAAAATGTCTCGAGTGTCACTGGAAATGTATGGTGTTAAAATGGGGTCACGACCTGAAAAAGGTGGGGAACCACTGCTTTAAAGGTTTGATCACTAAAACATATTTGAGCTGAACTGAAATCCTCTGAAACCTTTATTATCAACAGTTTGTTCTTTACACCTGAACCCTGTGAAATTACCTCTGTGTATTATTATTATTAGTAGTATTATTATTGTTAATAAAATAAATATAAAATTATCATCATCCATTATTTTAGTGTATACTATTATTATTATAACCTTTATTATTATAATTATTATTATTATTATTATAACTATTGCTATTATTATTATTCCTGCTGCTCATGCTTTTTTTCTTTATAAGACACATGTTGTATAGAAAAAAACTCAGATTTCGCTGACGTTTGACTAAAGCGTTTTAAGACTCATGAGACTTTATTTGTTTGAGTGCAGATAAATAATCGTGTCTGTTTAAAGAGATAAACACAGTGACATTTCAGCTCTTTCTTATTTTTAAAATCACAGTATGTTTTGTTTCTTGTGTGTTTTAGGTTTGCAACAGTTAGAACTCAAACAGACTTATTGATAAGGTTGGCTGGTCGTATAAACTGCTCTTACGTTGATATATACCTATTATCTCTTTAATTTATTCTGAGCACTCAGTGTATTTTATATAGTCAGTTTGCATTTTAACCTGTTTGAATAAATAAATAAATAGATAAACAAAGGTTTTATTAGGATAAGCTTTTTACATAAATTAAATGTTAATTATTATAAAAGGACAATATTTAGCAGTATTTGGATCAATAACATTTGGATTTCACTGCGTGATATTTCATAAAATGTTCATCATCATGCAAAGGTTTGCATAAATATTATTATGATGGAAATTAAAATATAAATTCTTATAACTGTTATACAGGACTTAAATAGAATTAAAATAGGGCAGAAAATACATGTGAATAGATTTGTAAAGATTTCTATCATGATATTTGGACACTTTGAATAACACAATAAATTAAAGAAATTATTTAGTAACATTTAGAAAATAATAATAATCTAAGTGAGCACATATATACTAAGTTATTACATATTTAGAATATTTTTATGCATTTAAACCTTTTTTTTTTTTTTTTACCAAAAACAAATGCAGGTGGACAGAATATTTAGAGTCACATCGTTGATCCATCCAAGTGTTTTTTGTTTCGTATTTCATCCCTCTAATATTTATATTTGTCTTCTTGTTTTGAATTGATTTAAAAGTGAATCTGCTCCTTTAATTTTAAGTGAACACATTAATGATCATTTAATCTATAACATGAACACATTATTAATGATGAAGAGTGGGTGAAAGCGGAGCAGATCTTACCCCTGTCCCAGAAGGAGAGCTGGTTTTAGAACAATCCTCTGAATTAGAGGAAGATGTTGATGTGGGAGTCATAGAAACCGAGTTATTCCCTATAAAACACACACAAACACACACTTTACTATACACAACTGATCACTAACGAAGAAGAAGAAAAAAAATAATAAAATGAAGAGAAACTCACCGGAAGAAGATCCTTTGGTTTTATTCAGAGTTTTTGGTTTTCTTTTTCTCGTCTGGATTCCTTCTTTTTTCATGGCGAGAGGCCGAGGAACCTGGAACAGAACAGGCTGAGGGTCAACCACAGAGTGTGTGTGTGTGTGTGTGTGTGTGTGTGTGTGTGTGTGTGTGTGTGTGTGTGTGTGTGTGAACAGTGAGTGTGTATCAGGTGTGTGTGTGTGTCTGACTCACTCCGTGCAGCTTGGTGTAAAGTCCGCATGCGTTGCACACCGGCTCTCCCTCCGCGTTCCTGCGCCACAGGGTGGTGGTGCTAGTCTGACAGTTGGCGCAGGAGAGGCCGATCCTCCGGGACGTGGACTGAGGACATTAAAATGACAATGAACAACATTGAACATCAGCTCTGACGTGAATAAACTCATAAAACACACAGCGCGACTTAAAGAACACGTGATTAAAACTTTTTAGTTTTTCTGAGTCTGTGCGTAAAACCCGCGCGTAAAAAACGTGCGTAACGGCACCGCAGGAGGAGATCCTCCTAAAGATGAAGAGTTTATTTAAATACTGATTCATTGTTACATTTTAACGTATCGGAAACAAACTTAGTCACACTTTATAAATTATGTAATCATGTCAAATATATTAATATGATAAAATAACCAATCAGTGTAATTATTAATACATTAAAGCACATGTATGTTTATAAGGTGAAGATATATGTGTGTAGCGGATGATCAAATGTTTTATGATAAATGTAACAGAGAATAAAATGATTATTTACTGCATCTAAACATTAAATGCGTTCGGTTTTGTTCAATTGTTTTACTTTATATGAATTATACACAATACAATATTATAAATAATACATTATATTTAATTATTTTGTCTGTTGATGATGATGATGATGATGTCGCTCACCGTCCGTTTCTGAGGCTTAATGAGAGGTCTGCTCAGGCCGTTCATTTTGCTGTAAAGTCCGCACGCGTTGCACAGAAAGTGTCCGGTACCGTCGCGTCTCCACAGGGGAGTAGAAATGGAGCCGCAGTTCACGCACTCTCTGCTCTCAGACATGTCGTCCAGCAGCTCCGACACTAAGAGAACATATTAAATACAATTAAACACAATATGAAATACATTTTAAATACAATAAACACATTTTAAACACATTATTAGAGACATTAAATACATTAAAGATGATTAATAACACTCTCATTGGTCCGTTTAACCCGGATCAACCAATACATTCATTAAGCTTTATTTAAAAAGTAAATTAAAATGATAATAAATATTCTTTTTTATCACAAATAAAATTGAACGAAATAATTTGTTTTTCTTTTAAGGAAATTATTCTGATATAATTTCTAATTCAGGCTTTACATTATATGTATATGTTCAGTCTAATTTTACTACATTTTTTCACTGATAAAGTAAAATCAAGAAATAATGTGTCGATTCACTCATTGTATTTAATTTATATTCGTTAGAAATTCACTTTTATTGCAAATTTTATATTTAAATAGAAGCTGACCTAAAAATAAAATGAATCTGTTACTTTAAATAGTAGCAGTAGATTTATGATATAATTAATAACGTCAATAAAACATCTGCTAAATTCTGAAACTTTGTGTGATTTATATTTAATGTTTTTAACAAGTTTCACTGCATGCGATATTTATTTTGTTTCAAATTCTCCAAACTGAATTATTTTTACAATAAATTATTATTATTATTATTATTATTATTATTATTATTATTATTATTATTGATAATAAAAATGATTGATTATGTGTCTCACCTCCGCTGGGGGTTCTGATCAGAGGGCCCCCCCGGCCCTGCAGGCTGTGCAGCATGCTGTTGTCAAACGGAGGTCCGGTCCAGGGTGAGGCCAGCTGTGGGGGTCCGTAGGGCGGGTAGGGGGGGTACCCCCCGCTCAGAGGCCGGCCTAGTCCGTACTGGTCCCTCCCGGGGCCGTAGCCGCTGTCCCGGGCGGGCCCCCCGCTAATTGGGGGGCTGGGGGAGTAGTGGAAGCTCCGGGAGGGGTCCGGGCTCTCCGGGGCCGCCTGACTCCACACTGATGGCCCGTGCTGGGCCGCGCCCCCCGCCTGCAGGTAGGACAGACCCGGGATGACGGAGCCCATCCGGGAGGTGGGCACGAAAACCGGGGCCGCGGGGCTGGAGTGCATGTAGCCTCCCCCGGAGGAGGAGGAGGGCTCATAGCCCGGTGCGCTCTGCGCAGCCGCGAGGGCCAACGTCTGGTACATGTCCCCCCCCAGGACCAACTGCTTATTGGCCTGGTCTAAGTCCGTGAACAGCGGGAGGTCCTCGGTCCCGTGTCCGAAGTGCACGTAGGAGTGTAGCGGTCTGTGGTCCGGGGGGGTCCGCGGCCCCCGGCTGTCCGCGGACAGGTAGGAGCGGTCCGGGGAGCCCGGGCTGCTGCTGCACACCTCCCGCTTCACCGACGACCACTGATCACCGAGCTCCATGCAGGAGGTGCTGTGCGCGTGCACGAGAGACAGACAGACAGGCTGGAGGTTGTTCACCCTGAGGAAGAGGAGGAGGAAGATGATGATGAAGAAGAAGAAGAACAGGAGGAGAGTCAGTGGAACATCTGCAAACATCTGAGGAACGTCAGAAGGAACACACACACACACACACACACGCGCACACACACACAGACAGACAGACACACACAGAGAGAGAGAGAGCGAAAGTAACACATTCACAATGAGAATCCAGGAGAGGATCACACACACACACACACACACACACACTCTCTCTCTCTCTCTCTCTCTCTCACACACACACACACACACACACACACACACACACACACACACACACACACACACTCAGTGTAACACACACATACACAAACACAGTGTAACACACACACACACACACACACACACACACACACACACACACACACACACACACACACACACACACACACACACACACACACACACACTCAGTGTAACACACACATACACAAACACAGTGTAACACACACACACACACACACACACACACACACACACACACACACACACACACACACACACACACACACACGCTGATAACTCTTTGATAAGAAGCAGCTCAGATAAGAGGGAGCGCGCACACGCACAGATCAGCCGCTGATGAGGACGAGCAGAAAGTTTGGAGCGAGCCGAACCGTTCCGATAATAACCGATAATAACCGAGTGTGCCCAATCCTGCCTTACCTTCAGCTCCTTCTACAGCTGCTGATCCAGCCTCTGGTCCATCAGTGATCAGCTCTGAACAGTAAATACTGGGAACTGTGGGAGCGCACTGAGGAGCTTTATGAGGGGAGGAGCCTGTGGAGGCCGGCAACCAATCAGAAGTCAGCAGAGTGGCAGGGTGCGCGCCCGCAGACCGAGTGAGAGACGGGAGCGCGCCCGCAGAGCCTCAGTAATTACATTATTTAAACATTTAAATAAAGAAAAACGTTTATAAATAATAATAACTTATTTAATTCTCAGGCCTTTTCTGAGTTTGTCAGACTAAATAATAAATAAATGTCTTTATTAATATTAATTAATATATTTATTTACATTAATATAAAATTTCTTCAACATGTTTGAAGCTTTTACAGATTGTTCTGATCCAACTACTGTAAATATATTTGTGTCGGATTACAGGTAAAATATTTTTGTTTCATGTTTTTAAATATTATCATTATCATTATTATTATTATTATTATTATTATTATTAAGTAAATGTAATAAATGAAAGCTTTCTTCCAGTGAACCTTTATTGTATATTTTGGATGAATTAAAGATAACATATATGAAATGAAACCTTTAAAAAACATTGTTATAATTAATCCAACTCACATTTCTGTAGATTTACATTGGACATTGAATAGTATACTAAGTGTTTTGGTTTCCTTTGGTGTTATCTGTTTAACACTGATTATTATCAGGTCACATTAGAGATTGTTAGAATCTAGGTCATGACGTCATCAAATGTATACAGTTTTTACTTATTATTAAATGTTGATTACAGCTTCAGCTTTTTTGACAAAATTAGTGTTATTATTAATAACATTTGTGAATAATGATTAATCCTATTTACTATTATTATTATTATTATTATTATTATTATTATCATACAGTTTATTTATTGTTTGTGTTTACATGTTTTTACTTTATTTGTGTTATTATTAAAGCTTGTTTTGTGTGATTTGTCTGTATTATTTTTGTGGTGGATCAGATTCATGGAGGTGTGTGTGTGTGTGTGTGTGTGTGCGTGCGTGCGTGCGTGCGTGTGCGTGTGTGTGTGTGTGTGTGTGTGTGTGTGTGTGTGTGTGTGTGTGTGTGTGTGTTAGAGGTGATGAATCGTGTTTGTTGATTCTCTGATGATCACATGTTCTAATTAGTTTACTTTGGGGAGACGCTCTGTGTGAGTGTGAGCGCGCGCACGTCCAATTTACATGCGCTGATCAAACGTCAGAGTGTCAACTGCAGCACTGTGCGCGCGCGTGTGTGCGTGCGTCTGTGTGTGTGTGTGTGATACCATCAGACCTTCATCACGTGTCTTCCAATCACCATCAGCAGCTCTTCTAATCTAATCACACACACACACTGCTCTGTGTGTGTGTGTGTGTGTGTGTGTGTGTGTGTGTGTGTGTGTGTGTGTGTGTGTGTGTGTGCGCGCGACTTGTGTCTCTCTCAGAGGCCCCGCCTCCTCCTCCAGGTGAGTCTAGACTCCATCACTGGAGCGTGCTGGGAGGGGGCGTGGCCACACAGAGGACAGACCGTCTGTCTCCATCATCTTTATCATCACATGAGCTCACCGTCCATCCACCAGCAGCAGGCAAATTATATGTGTCAAACTCAAGGCCCGGGGGCCAAATCCGGCCATTTAGATGCTCCAATTCGGCCCGCAGCAGAATGATAAAAAGTCAGAAAAAACATTAATTATTGTGTAAATACATGACCAAATTACGGTGGCCATTTTGCATTAGTGTTGTGACCTTTTTGCATTTGTGTTCATTTCTTTAAATACATTCACCTGACACTTCCCAGCCACCGGGTTTCCGCAACGGAAGTGTTTCCGACGGACCGGTATTACAGACGAACACGTTTCTGGCGGATGTTTTTAACCCGCCAGAACAGAGAAGAACAAGAAGACATCAAAACACGTATGAAAGTAAGTGAAAGTTGATTAGGATACTCTTATATTTTTCATATTAGGCTATCATATCATAATACTGGTCCGTAGGAAACACTTCCGTTGTGGCCATTTTGCATTTATGTTGTGACCTTTTTCCATTTGTGTTCGTTTCTGTAAATGCATTCACCTGACACTTCCCAGCCACCGTACCAAATAATTCAGTTGTAGATCTCTCAGTCGTTCTTAATACATTAATTCAATTAAACTTCACAATATTGGGAGGATGGTATTTTTCCCATGCTTTTATCACATGACTGCAGTCATTTTATTTCTCAAATTGTTCAGAGAGCTACACTTTTCTGAAATTATTTCAAATAATTTCCCCAAAAATTATTCACAAAATCAATGAAATCTCAAAGAGAAAATCTTGTATACAGCCATATACATAGTTAATATATCATTTATAAGTTGTGTAAAATATAAACTCAGGCACAATAATGTTGAAATTGCTCATTTGCCTATATAAGATCAAACAATTGTATATTTGGCTCCTGAATTAAAATGAGTTTGACATCCCTGTGATAAATAAACACAGCCATATATCAATAATCAATCAGTGTGTGTGTGTGTGTGTGTGTGTGTGTGTGTGTGTGTGTGTGTGTGTGTGTGTGTGTAAAGTGACGGTTGTTGTATTTTATTCAGTTTGTGCAGCAGCAGCAGAGCTAATGATTAATGAGAGAGACAGGTGTGACCTAACCTTTGTCATCCACTGTGTGTGTGTGTGTGTGTGTGTGTGTGTGTGTCAGGGTTTGGGTCAATTACATTTTTGCTGTTACAATTACCTCTTCAATTACCCATGTTCAATTAAAACTCAATTATGATTATGTTTTTTCCAATTATAATTATTGTTTTTCAGTGAAAAGCCAATTACAATTTTGTTCTCAGTTACTAAAGTTCAATTACAATTAATCCCAATTTCTGATCTTTTAATAAATAAGCCTTATTTCAGGTAATCTTCCTCTTGTGTTAGCTTCCTGTTAGCATCTCTAATGCAAATGACTCAATTTGACTCATGTCTTAAATCAGCTGTAAAATACCTTTAAAAAAATTATTTATCATCAAATGAATTTCTCATCTCTTGGTTACCTTGTTAGGCTTACAGATAATCAATGACAATATTGGTATTACTATTGTTGGTGTGGGCGTCTGTTATTAGAATTATATTATGTGTCTTATATAATCATACAAGTTCACATTGAGCCTTTTTTTCTGTCACTATACCCATAAATTTATATATTTAAAAAATGGTAGAATGTGGGAAAACTTGATATGAAACTTATTTTAATAATTATTAGCTACATATGTGTAGAACTGTACATGGAACTCTAACAAGGTTCACCAGGTAAGCGTTAAATTATAATTGACATTTTTTATAGAACTTTCATGCTAATTACAATTACAAAGTAACTGTAATTAATCATCAATTATAATTTACCCCAACACTGGTGTGTGTGTGTGTGTGTGTGTGTGTGTGTGTGTGTGTGTGTGTGTGTGTGTGTGTGTGTGTGTGTGTGTGTGTGTGTGTGTGTGTGTGTCATGAAGACCTTCAAAGGAAAGTTGTGACCACCAAAGAGCAGAAAACAGAACGTTGTGTATTAATTAATTGTTGTTTATTTACCTGTTGTTGTTTATCTCTGTCACATCAATGTGAGGGTCTGTTTACTTTGGCTTCAATAAAATATAATAACAGTAAAAATAAAAAATAATGTGATTAATGATTGATTCATTAAAAAAAAAAAGATTTTAAAGAAAACAGATGAGTCTGAATATTATGTATTATCATTATTAAAATAATTAGTATATTAATGATTGTGTCTTACAGTCCAACATAAAGACCAACACTGGTTTGTTTTTCAGTTATAATAAGAAACTAAAGCCGATCGTTGACATTTACATGTTTAAATAATTTAATTTCACATATTGATTAATTTAATGATTGTGTGTTTAAATGTGAGGACGCTTTCTCAGCTTTCACATTAACAGTGTTTTTCAACCTTGGGGTCATGACCCCATGTGGGGTCTCCTAGAATGTCTAATTATTGATGAAAAATCACTGATTAAAATCATATTTTTGTGTTTTTTTTAATTATTATACTTTTCTTCTTTACCACACACAATGGGGGGAAAATCACACTTTCACTTTCTCATAATAAAATGCAGTATAAAAAAAACTGAGCTGGCACATCTTGTCACTGTGTCACTAATCCTTGTTACTCTGTATTTATAACACTACTCTATTTGAAACACTACTCTATTTGTAACACTACTATGTTTTTGTAACACTACTCTATTTGTAACACTACTATGTTTTTGTAACACTACTCTATTTGTAACACTACTATGTTTTTGTAACACTACTCTGTAACACTACTCTATTTGTAACACTACTATGTTTTTGTAACACTACTATGTTTTTGTAACACTACTATGTTTTTGTAACACTACTCTATTTGTAACACTACTATGTTTTTGTAACACTACTCTATTTGTAACACTACTATGTTTTTGTAACACTAGTCTGTATTTGTAATACTACTAGAATATTGTAACACTACTCTATTTGTAACACTACTATGTTTTTGTAACACTACTCTATTTGTAACACTACTCTATTTGTAACACTACTATGTTTTTGTAACACTACTCTGTATTTGTAATACTACTCTATTTGTAACACTACTCTATTTGTAACACTACTATGTTTTTGTAACACTACTCTATTTGTAACACTACTATGTTTTTGTAACACTACTCTATTTGTAACACTACTATGTTTTTGTAACACTACTCTATTTGTAACACTACTATGTTTTTGTAACACTACTCTATTTGTAACACTACTCTATTTGTAACACTACTATGTTTTTGTAACACTACTCTGTATTTGTAATACTACTAGAATATTGTAACACACAAATTTGTGATGTAAAAATGGGGTAACGACCCAAAAAAGGTTGAGAACCACTGCTTTAACACCAAACTTTGGCTGATTCAGAGATTCAAAGTGCTCCAAAGACACAAAAGCTTAAGTTATCTATAAACAACATTCATACACAACAGGTAAAGTTACTAATGTGTGACGCTCACTTTAAAACAGAACCAACCTGAAGCCTCTGAGCTAAGCCACGCCCCTTTACCTGTAACATCTGTAAACAGGAAATATGTTCATTAGTTCATTTCTCCTTCATCAACATGAGTTCTGTAGGACTCACTGCTTCATCTGCTCACCTCACAGGAAGTAGCATCCACAGACAGGAAGCATGGCTCTCTGAAAGAGGAAGTGACATCACACAGGTGGAGAAGTGCTGTTATTGAAGCCTGATGTGCGTTCCTGTTTAGTCTCAGAGGAGAAGGTCGGCTCTGTGGGGGGGGGGGGGGGGGGGGGGGCTTGGAACAGCCCACATAGTCAAGGTTACAGCTCCAAGGTCACAGAGAAACAAAGACACACTTCATCATCACACATGGATGCTCTTCTTCTTCTTCTTCTGTGGTTTATCATCAGTACATTAGTCATTGGTTCACAGAGAGGGTGGGACTTGGAAAACCGCACTGCTTCCTTACTGGTGTCTGTTTCCTCCTCCTCCTGAGTCGGAGTACAGCTACATCCATCCATCCATCCATTCATCCCTCATCCATCCATCCGTCAATCATCCATTGGTCATCGATCAGTCATCCATCCATCTATCATCCATCCATCAATTATTCATCCATCATCCAGGTCATCCAACCTGAGTTGTTACTCCCATTAGAAGTGCTTTTATAAAAGCCTTTTGAAATAAAAGCACATCTTCACAAACATCTGAACATTCAGGACTAAAGATGATTCTGTTTCTCAGAAACATGATTATCAAACTATACAGAGTTTTTACAGCACAGGTCCTCCTCTTCAGGCCCCACCCCTGCTCAGCCTCCGCGCTAAGCTAACCCAAACAAGTGGAACTGGTCACTATATGCTAAGCTAACCAAACATATGGGACTGGTGGCTACATGCTAAGCTAACCCAAACATGTGGGACTGGTCACTACATGCTAAGCTAACCAAACATGTGGGACTGGTGGCTACATGCTAAGCTAGACAAACATGTGGGACTGGTGGCTACATGCTAAGTTAACCAAACATGTGGGACTGGTGGCTACATGCTAAGCTAACCCAAACATGTGGGACTGGTCACTACATGCTGAGCAAACCCAAACATGTGGAACTGATGGCTACATGCTAAGCTAACCCAAACATATGGGAGTGGTGGATACATGCTAAGCTAACCAAACATGTGGGTCTGGTCACTACAGGCTAAGCTAGCCCAAACATGTGGTACTGGTGGCTATGTGCTAAGCTAACCCAAACATGTGGGACTGGTGTCTACGAGCTAAGATAAGTCTCAGAGGAAGAAGAACATTTACCATCTGTAACATGTGGAACACAAAGATTAATCTTTAGTTTCCTTCTCCTTCATCTGAAAGATATGAAACAGAAGCTGCACAGACGGTCAGAATAAAAGCAAAGACTGTCAGAATAAAAGCCCTGATAGATGTGGAGGAGACATTTTCCATCAGTTCAAAGTTGTGGTTATGAAATGTTGCTGATGTGGACGTGATGCAGACAGGAAGTGATGTTAGTGATGAAGTCACATCAGTAGGTCTGAACACAAAGAGCTGCAGTTTGCACTGATACGACCTTGAGCTCCACGCAGAGGTCAGCGTTCAAATCAGCTCCAGCAGCTCTGTGAGCAAACAGCAGCTTGTGTTTGATAAAAATATCAGAGCTGCTCGCTCACTCTAACAAAAGGCCTGGAACGCCACAGTGTTTGTCTGACGGCTGAGTCACAGTGTGTGTGTGTGTCTGTGTGTGTGTGTGTTCACAGAAGGCAGAGGGAAGTCACACACTCGTCTGCTGGAGCTCCGACTCCTTGTTTCTTATCAGATGTTCACGGCGAGGCCATTTCTACGCTCACCGCCGTCTGAAAGCCTTGACTCTCATTTAACACACACACACAGAAAGGAGCAGGATACACCTTAGGGATACACATACATAGACACATACACATGGACACACACACATCAGTACACACACATCAACATCCGTGTCAGCATAAGAATAATAATTGATCAGTGTGTGGAATTTCAAGAAAAAAACTGTGAGAAAAAGTAATTTCTTCTTTGTGAAGATTTAAGAATATTCTAAAAAAAATATATTCTTGAAGAATACATTCTGAAGAATATTTCCAAACTTTGAACAAAATAAACATAATAAACTTCCTTCAAAATAAAAGCACAGGTTTTATTGATTCACGTCAACTTTGTGTTTCTTTTTTAAATGTAAACCTGTTCTTTGAGACCCTGGTGTAAAGGATGAACTGGTTATCGAGCTGGTTATTGTTGTTGTTGTTGTTATTGATGGTTAACATCCTCAGTGTGTGTTTAGTCCTAACGTACCAAAGCACAGATGGAGGATGATTGTGTTACGTTTGTATTGTTTACAAGATAACACAGTTTCTTTCCTAAAGTGTGTGATTATTGATTACTGATGATTATTGATAATCCATGATGACAAAGGTTCAATGTGCAGTTGGAGCATTAAATCGGCCTCTCATACCTTTTAACATCACAGTCTAATAACATCCTAAATATTAATAATAAGTATTAAAACAAAGTGACAGTTTGTTTGTTCTTATTTAATAATGAAAAACAATGTTAGTTTAAACTGCAGCTCCACGATTGGCTCCTGAAGTAGCCAATTACGTGCAGCTTTAGGAGCAGGGGGAGGAACAGGTGGAGATGTGATTGATGTGTTGGTCACCATGTGATAAAGGAAGGATGGAGGCTACTGCACAGGTTCTCAACCCGAGGGTCAGGACCCAAAAGAGGTTAGCAAAAAAAAAAAAGGACGTTGTGCTTTAAATGCGAAGGGGGTTTATTAATGCAGCAGAGAGTGTGATTAAAATGATCACAACAGTAGAGGTTTTCAATTTAAACTTTTAGATATAAACTCAATATCTAAAGTGAACTCAGGTATGATGTTAGCAGTGAATCGTCTGAAAGACAACAAGGCGTTTCCTGCTTTCTCAGAAGTCGCTGATCAACCTTCAACCTTCACCTCCATGCTTAGCTGCCATCGTCTCCCTCAACTTTGTACGAAACACGGCGTGTTTTTACGGCCAAGGTGATAAAAGCGGGCGATGAAGGTCAGAGTAGGAAGTGAGTCCAACAAAGGCTGAGTTGAGTTTGAGTGGGAGGAGCCATCCCTCGCTCTGCTCTGCTCCCAACTAATCACTAACTGCCTTATATGGGCGTGTTAATGGTTAACGTGAGGCCGAGACGTTCGGATCGAGCACCTGCAAACCCGTTTACAGCCTAATCCAGCTCAGCCAGAGCAAACATCAGCAGCACACATGCCTACAGACGTTGGAACAATCATAAAAACACTCCTCTGGGTCCTAGAGGAGCAGCAGTATGCACCAAAAACACCCAGAAACTCCCACACATGACCTTCCACACACACACACACACACACACACACACACACACACACACGCGCACGCGCACACGCACACGCGCACACACACACACACACACACACACACACCTTTCACTGGAAGCAGAAAAACATGCAATTAAACCCAAAATGATCTGAAAAAACACAAACAGCAGCCGTTTCATATTCATTTTAAACAAGTTGTTTTTCTTCCCTACCCTAACCCACATGTTTGGGTAGCTTAGCATATAGTGACCAGTCTTATATGTTTGGGTTAGCTTAGCATGTAGCAATCAGTCCCATATGTTTGGGTTAGCTTAGAATGTAGCCACCAGTCCCATATATTTGCGTTAGCTTAGCATGGAGCAACCAGTCCCACATGTTTTGATTAGCTTAGCATGTAACGACCAGTTCTATAGGTTTAATGTTACCTTAGCATGTAGCAACCTGCCCCATATGTTTGGGTTAGCTTAGCATGTAACAACCAGTCCCATTTGTTTGGGTTAGCTTAGCATGTAACAACCAGTCTTATATGTTTGGGTTAGCTTAGCATGTAGCAACCAGTCTCATATGTTTGGGTTAGCTTGGCATGGAGCAACCAGTCCCATATGTTTGGGTTAGCTTAGCATGGAGCAACCAGTCCCACATGTTTTGTTTAGCTTAGCATGTAGCGATTAGTTCTATAGGTTTAATGGCACTTTAGCATGTAACAACCAGTCCCATATGTTTGGGTTTGCTTAGCATGGAGTAACCAGTCCCATATGTTTGTGCTAGCTTAGCATGGAGCAACCAGTCCCACATGTTTTGGTTAGCTTAGCATGTAACAACCAGTTCTATAAATGTAATGTTAACTTTGCATGTAGCAACCAGCCCCATATGTTTAGGTTAGCTTTGCATGTAGCAACCAGCCCCATATGTTTAGGTTAGCTTAGCATGTAACAACCAGTCCCATATATTTGGGTTAGCTTAGCATGTAGCAACCAGTCTCATCAGCTAGGGTTTGCTTAGCATGGATCAACCAGTCCCATATGTTTGAGTTAGCATAGCATGGAGCAACCAGTCCCACATGTTTTGGTTAGCTTTGCATGTAGCGACCAGTTCTATAGGTTTAATGTTAACATAGTGTGTAGCATCCAGTCCCGTAGGTTTGGGTTAGCTTAGCATGTAACAACCAGTCCCATATGTTTGGGTTAGCTTAGCATGTAACAACCAGTCCCATATGTTTGGGTAAGCTTAGCATGTAGCAATCTGTCCCATATGTTTGGGTTAGCTTAGCATGTAGCAACCAGTCTCATATGTTTGGGTTAGCTTAGCATGTAGCAATCTGTCCCATATGTTTGGGTTAGCTTAGCATGTAGTAGCCAGTCTCATATGTAAGAAACAAAAGTTTGTTCAAAATATTAGACACACTGAGCAATGAAGTGTGTGTAAGACAGATGTGTTAGTGAATCTGTGTATCTCTCTCTCACACACACACACACACACACACACACACACACACACACACACACACACAGAAAGTGAAACCAGTGACAGAATAAACCAGCTGATCCTTCCTCACTGTACACGGATCGATACATATCATCATCATCGCTGTCTTTCAGCTCCTCCTGTGTGTGTGTGTGTGTGTGTGTGTGTGTGTGTGTGTGTGTGTGTGTGTGTGTGTGTGTGTGTGTGTGTGTGCGTCACGTTTGATGGAACAGTCGACACCAGAAATGGTGGCCCCCAAAGTAAATGTACAAAAGAAAAACAATATACTAAAATATACCGCAAAATACAACATTACAGAAAATACTCCAGAAACACACAAATTATTACAATAATGAACATATCTACAACAGTAATACACAAAAAAATGACAACAAAAATACACAAAATGAGTTACAAAATGTACAAACCTACAATAACAATACACAAAAATACAAGAAAAACATTTTTTTTTTTTTTTTAAATGACTCCACAAACACACAGTACTTCAAACAAACAAAACGACAACAGAAATAAACAAGTCTGACTCTAAAAATCCAAATACACATTATGACTATGAGTCAAAAAGACACATTTTACAGGAAAAATACACACGCTGGACAACAAAAATGCACAAAATGACAAGCAAAACAACAACAAACCAACACAGAATAACAGAAAAATAATGTGACTGTAAAAATTCTTTGTTCTTTCCTATATTAATGCTCATTATTCTAAAACAAAGAATGTGACCCTTCAGTCAAACTGACACATTTTTGTGGCCCCGCTGTGATAAAATGCCCCACCTTCACTCTGTCCATCACATTAACATGTGACCAACTTCACTCGTTTCCCTGACCTCCACTGTATCTGAACATCTCCGTACTCTCTTCCTTTGTGTTGCCCCGCCCACTCCACTCCTCTCCTCTCAGACTTTTAATGTTTAGAGAAGCTGTTTCTGAAGTGTGTGATTTTTTAAAAGTGATTGTTGTGTGTGTGTGTGTGATAGAGAGAGCTGACAGAAACCACACACACACACACTGAACCGTTTGTTTACACACTCAGCAGTAGATCTCACACACACACACACACACACACACACACACACACACACACACACACACACACACACACACACACACACACACACACACACACACACACACACACACACACACACACACACACACACACACACACACACACACACACACACACACACACACACACACACACACAGATCTGATGTGTCTCCTCCTCTGGAGACGTTCCTATCACAATCCTCACGTCATCGTCTGCAGGAGCGATGGGTCAGAGTCTGTGTGTGTGTGCCAGGTCACAGCTCTGATAGCATGGACTGTCACACACACACACACACACACACACACACACGTACGTGTCTACGTAAGTGTGTGTTTTTGTGTGTTTATTACTGTTACTGTTTAATGACTTTATTTGTATAGTGCATTTCATACACAAGGCAACTGAATGAGCTTTACATGATCAAAAAGTGCAACAGAAAACATTCAACAGCTTAACATCTATAAGAAAAATCATTTAAAATCATCAACAAACACATTACATCAACAACATGACCAAAAATCTCCCTCTAAATCATACGCAGTAGAAAAAAAGAGCATATAAAGGCTAAACAGAAGGGGTCCAAGAACAGAGCCCTGAGGAACCCCACAGGACATTGGTAATATGTCAGATTCAAAGTTTCGAATTCTTACAAAATAATGTTGCTCCTCCAAGTAAGAGCTAAACCATTGCTTTACTTTTCCATTTAGTCCAACCCATGTTTGCAATCTGTGAAACAAAATTGTATGATCTACAGTGTCAAATGCAGCACTTAGATCCAATAGAATGAGAACAGATACTTTTCCTGAATCAGTGTTCAACCTTATGTTATTGATCACTTTGATCAGAGCAGTTTCTGTTCTGTGATGAGAACGAAAACCTGACTGAAATTTGAATTGACTCAGTTGGTTGAAGACCATCTTCTCAATGATCTTGACCATGAATGGAAGGTTCTGATTGGTCTATAGTTAGCCATTATAGAGGCATCCAGTGTTCTCTTTTTTAACAGAGGTTTTACAGCAGCTACTTTCAGAGATTTTGGTACGGTGCCTGATTGGAATGAGCAGTTCATTATCTGACACAAATCAGTGACAATTGACTTTACAACAGTTTTAAAGAAGTTTGAGGGTATTGTGTCAAAGCAACACATTGATGGATTCAGCTGCTGAACAGTTTCCTCTATTGTTTTTGTGTTCACTGTAATAAACTCTAACATTGTAGTTGACTCATCCCTCAGTGGTTGAAGCTGTTCAAGTTTTTTGTTATTTTGCTGGGACAAGGAAACAGAAGCAAAACAAAAATGTGTCAAAAGGAAAATTTTCAATAGGGGTACATTTGGGATGTTGAAAACCATGGAATTCAGTAGATAGCTTAATGTTCTATGTTTGCTGTGCTGTATAAGCAGCATAGCAGCTAATGTTTGTTTAACATGAGGTTGAATGATGAAGGTCTTGTGTGAAGCCATCACACACTGAGCTACACCTCAATGGTTCCTGTTCTAATACCTAATGTCCTTCATTTTTAAACACAGATCAAAAAGCTGTTCAGGGGTTTCCATGGATACGGTTGATGGTAATAGAGTGGAAAGGAAAAGTGCTGAAATCAATCGAACCTGCGTTACAAACACCAAACTGTGTGTGTGTGTGTGTGTGTGTTATCAGTGTTCAGCTGTTGTGTTCCCGAGACCTTCACATCGGTATTACCTCTCTCTCTCTCTCTCTCTCTCTCTCGCTCTCTCTCTCTCTCTCTCTCGCTCTCTCTCTGTGGGAATTCTTGCAGCTCCGAGCGAGTTTTCCTCTAAATAAACGAAGAGCTGCTGAGATGGAAACACAATTTAACACACACACATACACACAGGTTAGAACACACACTGATGTTATTCATATAATTGTGCTTTGAATGTCTCCTGTTCACATTAGGCCCCGCCCCTCAGGTTAATGTTAGGTTTTAGGTGTTTTTGGTGTATTTTTCCTGTTTTGGTGTTTTTCTGGGTAAGGAATGAGCAGCGTTTGTGTGTGTGTGTGTGTGTTCCTCTGTGAGGAGAACCAGGTGTTGAGAAGCTGCTGAGCTCTCAGCGCTGCAGATATTTGTGGTGTCACGTATTGATCTGGAGGACCGGCCCTGGGCCGTAAAGCTCAGATAAAGCAGTTAGATATTAACTCTGGCTCAGGGGTCACAGTGAGCCCGACTCTCCTGCTGGACTCTGGAGTATTGATCCTTCTTCTGTGGTGTTTGCAGCTCTGACAGAGCGTCAGCATTCCTTAGCTACGCTACAAGGTTATACTGCGGCGTGTACGCATGCTAGTGTTCACGCTAACCGCAGAAGCAGCTCAGGCTGAGATTGGACATCCAAGCCAGTAGGGGGCAGTGGTTCAAAGGGTAACTCAATGATTTCCCTCCGTGATGGAGACCAACGTATCAGCTAATCTTCAGGCTTCGGGTTTAGAAACGAGGGAAACTTTCGTTAAGAAAAACCAGGATGTGATAATGAACATCTCCATGACATTTTTTTCCTGGTTCTGTACTTTTTTCCCCTCACCTCTCCTTATGGTGTTTTTCCCATTTCTCATCTAAATACGGGGCGCCTCCAATGCCCTTGGTGACCCATAGTTCTCCCGTTCTTGTCTCCCATTTATTTGTGACAGTTCTTCCATGTTCTCTTTAGACGGGATGATACTGAAATGTTCTGTAAACCATTTTGTGGTTTTTACCTGTGAAAAGCGCTCTATAAATAAAGATTACTTACTACTTACTCAGAGCGCATTTTAGTGACTGCCTGGAAAAGTCTGCTCCGTTTGTCCAGGTGAGAACATGCAAACCAAGCCTCAGTGAGGAGCTCCGCTGCCTCTCTGGCATCGGTCAGAGATATTGATGATGGTAATCACTGCAGAGGTGAAAGAATGTTGAAAAGAAAGTTTGACATTTATTGAAAGGATGAACTTTGAAGTAGAGTTTAGATCGGGCCCAAAAAAATCCAGCCCTACCTAACCCGATCCCACGGGCATAAAGCCCGACCCGACCCCGACTCAATAACTTAAATTGTAGACCCGAGCCCAAACCAAACCCAACGTAAATTATTATTTTATTGAACGTATTGCAGCCGGTAGATTAGTAGCGGTGCATCGCGCAGTGAGGGGGGTGCGAGCACACTCACCGCAGCCCAAAAGTTACTGTAATGACGTGACTCGAGCCATTATCACAATTTTACAGGCTTTAATGTTTAATTGTAGTAACACGCCAAAAATAAACAATCAAACACACAAAGAACCGTCTTACACCGTCATACACTCACACTACCCCGGAAACAGAATTGTTCACTAGTCTTTTCCCCGCTTACGCCTGCCCTTTCCCCAGCCTCCCAGCCAATCAACGCTCAGAACACTTGTAAACAAAGACACACATTGGCAGAGAAAGCTGCACGTAACCATGATGCGTTCTTGGCCATGGGAAATCTCAGCATCAGTTAAACCACTGAATACACACAAGTGGAACATAACCAGAACATAGAACCCAGTCCGTTACAGCGTTGCGGCCCGTGCATTGAGCGCAGACCTGACTGAAGCACGCAATCATATTTGTTCCCTGCGCTCCAGCAGCAAGTGAGGAATGAGCAAAATCAGCAAATAATATTCAGTGAATGTGAACGCTGAACAACTAAATGCAACACAACACGTCAATATCCCATCCTGCTACTAGCAGAAATCACTTTAGAAATGATATCACAACATTATAGAAGTGTTTAGTGTTTATTAAAAAATAATATTAATGTAAAAAAGTTAAGCTTGGCCCGGCCCGACAGTTGAGCGGAAAAATGAGCCTGGCCCGAACTCGGACCAAGAACCTAAACTCTACTTTGAAGAGCATCTGGAGACGAAAAGAGTCTGATTGGTCCTTCAAATAAAAACAGATTTCACCAAAAGATAAACAGCATCAAACAGCTCATATGCAGACATGGAGCAGTGCAGAGGAGCAGGCACGTGTATTCCCTGAGCGCTGCCTGCAGGTCCAACAGGCTGTGATGGAGTCACTGACATTCTTTACCTTTACTCACTGTACCAGCTCAGGTTTTATTACATTAGCTTAGCTTAGCCTGATATGATCTTCCTCTGAATGATAGAGGTGTATTAGCATCTGTACAAGGGCGACGATGATGATGGCGTCGTTTACTGCAGCCAAAGGTTGAAGCTTCGCTCTTTTACAGAATTATTAAGTCAGCAGTGATGATAACCTGCAGTGAGAGAGAGATAGAGCTGTGATAAGATGCTGCTAATGCTCCCAGAGTTACAGCTCTCAGTGTTACAAACACACACACACACACACACACACGCACACACACACACACACACACACACACACACACACACACACACACACACACACACACACACACACACACACACACACACACACACACACACACACACAGTGCACACAGAGAGGGTCATGGGTCAGAACTTGAGGACCAGGCCCTGATGGAGCTGAGTGAATAGGTCTTTATCAAAGCTCATAAACCCTGAGTGAGTTTATATTGATAAAAACTGTTTAAAGTGTCATTGGAACGATAACATTTGCTCTGTGAATGTGATAAGAATACACACAGTCACACACACTTACACTAAAGAGTGTGTAGTTCGTGTAACATGAAGCCAACATTAAAAACATATTCATGATGACGTCACAGTACCAAACGCAGCTCTGTTTGTCTCAGGCTGTGTAGAAGCAGATCCTCATAGGCCCCGCCCCCCGTGTGTGCCCTTTGATCATCATAAACCCAGGATGACATGAGGAGCACAAAGACCTTCAGACAGAACGAGATCTATTCTGCCAGCACGGCACGAAACCCCGTGTGCGCGCGCGTGTGCGCATGACAGTACCAGGTTGATCTCTCCTGTGCTGCCCCCTGTTGGTCCTCACAATCTGCAGCTCTGTGTTTGGAACTCAGCACTAAAAGTGATCTAACGTGTGATTGGTGGATTATTTCTGCTGTTTAAAACAAAAAAGCCTTATACATACATACATATATATATATATATATACACACACACACACACACATATATATATATATAACATTTGTGTTACAGATCAAAACATGAATATGAGACAAAAGTTCAGAGTTCCAGCTTTCATTTCATGGTATTTACATCTAGATGTGTTAAACAATTCAGGACAGAGCACATTTTGTTTGAACCCACCCACTTTTCAAGTGAGGAAAAGTATTGGAACAGACATTATTAAATGAACATAAAGTGAATAACATTTAATATTTGGTGGCATAAGCCTTACTTGCAATAACTGCATTAAGCTTGTGACCCATTGACTTCACCAGACTGTTGCATTCTTCATTTGAAATGCTTTTCCAGGCCTTTACTGCAGCCTCTTGTTTGTTTCTGGGGGTTTGTTTCTCCCTTCAGTCTCCTCTTCAGGAGGTAAAATGCTCTATTAGGTTCAGGTCCGGTGATTGACTTGGCCAGTCGAAGAACTTCTACTTTTTGCCCCGATGAAGTCCTTTGTTGTGTTGGCAGTGTGCTTTGGGTCATTGTCTTGTTGCATGATGAAGTTTCTCCCAATTAATGCATTTTTCTGTAAATTGCCAGACAAAAATGGTTTTGTAGACTTCAGAATTCATTCTGCTGCTACGATCATGAGTTACATCATCAATAAAGACTTGTGAGCCCGTTCCAGAAGCAGTCATGCAAGCCCAAGCCATGACATTACCTCCACCATGCTTCAGAGATGAGCTTCTGTGTTTTGGTTCATAAGCAGATTCTTTCTTTCTCCATACTTTGGTAGAGGTTCATCTTGGTCTCATTAGTCATCTCTGTACTTCTTTGCAAAATCCAATCTGGCCTTCCGATTCTTTTTGCTGATGAGTGGTTTGGATCTTGTGGTATGGCCTCTATATTTCTTCTCTCGAAGTCTTCTTCACACCCCAGCCCTGTGGAGGTTGGCAGTGATGTCACTGACTGTTGTCTTTGGGTGTTTCCTCACAATGTTTCTGTCATCAACTGCTGTTGATACCCTTGGCCGACCTGTTTGATGTCTGTTGCTCAGCACACCAGCAGTTTCATTCTTTTTTAGGACATTCCAAATTGTTTTATTGGCTGTGCCCAATGATTGTGCAACAGCTCTGATCAATTTTCCTCTTCTCTCAGCTTCAAAATGGTTTGCTTTTCTCCCATAAACAGTTCTCTGGTCTTCATGTTTGCTTAACAGCAAATGCAGTTTTCACAGGTGAAACCCAAAGCCAAAAATAAGAACTTTTCAATGTTTAAGCAATGAATCTAAAAGGCAACACCTGAACAACTAGAAACACCATCAGTCACACGTTCCAATAATTTTGCTCACTTGAAAAGTGGGTGGGTTCAAACAAAAGGTGCCCTGTCTTGAGTTGTTTAACACATCGAGATGAAAATACCATGAAATAAAAGCTGGAATTCTGAACTTTTGTCTCATATTAATTTTTTGATCTGTAACACAAATGTCTTCAGTATACAACAAAAACAAAGGAACTGACTTTGCCTTTCCAATACTTTTGGAGGAGACTGTATATTTCTGTTTGAAAGGCTAAGAAAGAAGACGAATTATAATATATATGAGACATAGAAGAGTGACTGAAAAGAAGCATTTTAACAGCAAATAATCTACAAACACATAAATATTAGTGGTGGGAGTTGATAAAAAAATCTAATTAATTATAATATATATCTATATCACCCTACTATATTATATATGCTTCAGTCTTCAACTGTTATTTTTCTGTAATAAAGTCCCAGCACTAACAGTCTGTATATATATATATATATATACACACAGACTGTTATTATTGCATAGTCACGTGACAGAGCTAGTATCAGTATTACATTTATTAGGTTCATAGTTTAAGTTTCTGGTTAATACTTGAACACACACACAGCTTTGATTGTTGTATACACCTGTATTGTATTTGTACCATTGTATATTTGTATTATTTATCTAATTTTATTTATGTCTACTGTAATGTGTGCACTTGTATTTAATCCTTAACAGTCTTACATAATTATGTATGTTTTGTTTTCTTCTTTGTTTAGTGTTTATTCTTATTTGTAATACTTTTTGAGCCTCTTTAACACACCTCATTTCCCCCTGGGATAAATCAAGTATTTCAAATTCAGAGCCTACTGCTGATTGGCTCATTAATCACCCTGTCCTTTCTGTGATTGGATGGTTATTAGTTCAGTGTGTTGATGGATTTATCTCTAAACTGTGAGTTTTTGTGCTTAAATAAAACCAAAAGAATGAAAAAGATTGAGGACTGACTCCGACCCTTCCTCCTCCTCCTCCTCCGATCCATCCATCTCGTCCTCGGAGACGCCGTCCCAGCAGGGGAAAAGCAACAACATGCTAATGCTGCGTCTCTGGGAGAGAAAAACAACACCCGGGGTCACAAACAAACAAACAGAGAGAAAGAGAGCAGCACATCGACAGCTTCCAGGGTTCAATAAGAAGTTTATTTAAAGCACTTTTCAGCTCCGTCACACATTGGTGTCCCTCAGGTTCACAGAGAGTAGAAAAGCTCCTCCTCCATCACTACAGGTGAATAAAAAAAGATGCTTGTTTTAATGCTGCGGCGTCCCAAAGCAACATGTCACTGTGTGTGTCACTCAGAGTTCATGTGAGGAGGATGGAAACACAGAGGAGTTACACGCACACATATCCAGCCTTAGCCCCTCCCACTACAGCAACGTCATGTCAGACTGAACGACTGGAAACAAAAGAAAAAACTAAGAAAACATTTAAACAAACGAAGAAGATTAAAACATTAAAGCTGAAAAACTCTCACAAACTACTCCATTTATTTATTTAATAACCTTTGTTATTTATTTATTGAGCTGCGGTCCTGGAGAGTCTGTTCTGCTTGTTGAAAGATAATACTGTGTTTTAATGACCTTTATTTATTTATAAATCTAACTTTTTAATGTTAAAGTTTAAAGTTAAACTGACGATAATCAGTTCCTCAGCTTAAATGTTTTATTAATCTCATTATTTAACTTCAGTCTGTTGTTATTTTACTTTGAAACAAACAGATAAATACATAAAGGTGCAGTGTGAGCACGTTTGGATGCTAACGACTTTCACCTGAAGCTAACTCAGGTAAACGCTGACTTAGCATCTTTTAGTGCAAACCTGCCAACTGTTTGGTGTTCAGCCGAGTCAGTGGAACAGACGCGACGCAGAGTCAGCGAGCGTGAACCGTGAAGATGGAGCGGAGGATTGTGGGAGATGTAGTAGAGGATCTAGTAGAGTAGCTTTATTGATCCGGATCTAGTAGAGCAGGATTCGGCGCTCGATGGCTTTCCGACAGATCGGACACTCGCTCATCCGATCTCCACACAGCTGACACGTGCCGTGGCCGCACATGAAGATCATGTTCTTCAGCCGGTCCAAACACACCGGGCACATTGTCTGTAAATAAATAATATCTATTAATAAACATGGATTATTATAAATATATCATTAGAACAAACATAAACTCACATTGTGTTTTTATTCATGTATGAGCTTTGTGGGAGGAGCCAGACTTTAATGAGCTGAACATATAGATGCTGACAGATCAAAGTGTAGGCGGAGTCAGGCAGGAAGGGTGGGGCCATGGTGCAAAGAAAGGAGAGAGTGGAGGAAGTGTAGGAATGCACCAAAATGAAAATTCTTGGACAAACAAATGTACGACTATATGAATGTGTACTAACCTTACCAACATTAAAGCATTGTAATTGTATAAATTAATATTAATGCTCCAATCAATATATTGATTAAAAATATATGAAACTTAGTTGCGTATCGACGTGTCACAGAAACATAAATCACACTAGTGTGTACTTCACAGCTTTTACTTCGTGTCAAACCTCCGATAAGAATAGGCTTTTGCGCTCAAGTGTTATATATGTGTGTGTATATATATATGTGTGAGTATATATATATATATATATATATACATACATATTGCTTGCAGCAATATATCTGGTTTCGGTAAATAAACGTGTTTTTTTTGGGGGGGATCACTAAGGAAAAGCACGGCAAGCTGCGAGGAAACGTCTGCACAGACTGCTCAGCTCTGTGATTGGTTGATTCTACAACGCTTCAGGAATGACAAACGATGCTAGTTTGGCAGCAAACCCCTCCGCTAGCCCAGAGGCTGCAGAAAAGAAGCCCGAGCTTCATGGAAGTTGGAGGAAGAAGAGAAACCGTGAGGGAGACGCTGAGATCACATCCCAGCTCTAAACTACAGTCCCATCAGAGGTTAGAGGTGTGAAGCTAACGCCTCTGCAGAGTGTGAGTAGATGACGTCTGTGAGTTAGTGCAGGAGCAGAAACCTGGTCTGTTGTCTCCAGGTTTGATCAAATTAATCTCTCACCTGTTCTTTGATGTCCTGAAGCTGCTGCTGGAGCTTCTGAACGTCTGCGTTAACGTTGGTGTTGTCTTTGTCTCTCTGTAGAGCTGGAATGTTTCCACTGGCTGTTGAAGGACAGTGACACTGATGTCAGACACACACACACACACACACCTAACTAGGGAGTGTCACATTGATTTGGTCTAAATAACAACTGTTTAGTGACACACAGTGTGAACAAGACCAAACTAAACTAGAGGATTTGATTTCCTGAAGTAAATCCATTGATGATGTGGAGCTAGAACACACCACTATTTAGCTGCTGGAAAAAAACGAGAACCTGACGTCACCCACCAATCAGGAGTCAGCAGTAGCATTAGTCTAGCATTAACATAATCCAAGCATGAAACTAACATTAACATTATCCAAGCATTAGGTTAGCATTAACATAAACCTAGCATTAACATTAGCATAACATTAACAGAGCATTAGTTTAACATTAATATTAATCTAACAATAGCATTTACCTAGCATTGGCCAAACATTAACATTATCCAAGCATTAGCTTAGCTTTAACCAAGTTTTAGCATAAACCTACATTAGCATAAACTGAACATTAGTCTAGCATTAACTTAACATTAGCATTAACATTTACCTAGCATTAATCTAACATTAGTGTTGATCAAGCATTAGCATTTACCTAACATAAACTTTAACCTAACGTTAGCTTATCATTAGCATTGACCAAGCATAAGCTTTAATTTAACATGAACCGAACATTAGCATTGACCTAGCATTAACTTAAGATCAACATGGCATTAGCTTAACATTAACATGGCATTAGCTTAACATTAACATAAACCTAACATTAGCTAAACATTAACATTAAGCTAACATTAGCATTAACTAGCATTAGTCTAACATTAGCATTGACCTAGCATTAACATTTACCGAGCATTAACATTAACCTGCTATTAGCTTATCATTTACATAAACCTAACATTAGCTTAACATGAACAATAACCTAACATTAGCATTAACTAGCATTAGCCTAACATTAGCATTGACCTAGCATTAACATTAACCTAGCATTAGCTTATTGTTAACATAAACCTAACAATAGCTTAACATTAACCTGGAATTAGCATTAACCTAGTATTAGCTAAGCATCAACCTAGCAGACTTAGTTATGGATCCATTAACAGTGTAGGAGTGACTTGTGAATGTTTCTACATCTTCTCTACAGAAGGTCTCTCTCTACATCAAACAAACACTCAGTCCTGATGGTCTCCATCCTCAGGACCATGACCCAAACCACAAGTTCCTCAGAGAACCATGTGATCTCTGAGTGATGAGTGGATAATAATTTAAATGATAAATCAGGTGGAGATGGTTGAGGAAAACACAGTGAGTTGAAGTTCATCCAAACGTTCAAAATAATCAAATATAAAAACAACTGAAAAAATGTAGGATCGATATCATCAAATATGGTTTGAGGTGTAGGAGGAAGTAGTTGAGTGTAAAAACAGGTTCCCTTTCAAAATAAAACACAAGCTCTTTGACTTTTCTGCAGTCGAAACACGCATTAGCAGCATTGGTGGTGTGTGCTGCCCCCCCACTCTCTGACACAGTGTGACCCACAGTGGACACATGAGGAACAGCTGGTTTATTATGGCCTCTGCACTTTGTCCTGTTTACCAGCACTGACACACCTACACACATCCAGACGCTCCTTCATCACTTTAACAGACACAAAACAGGAACTCGGCTTGTGCTTTTATTTTGAAAGGGCGTCACTTGGCAGCTATTTTATTATTTACTGATCAATAAAAAAAACCTTTATTTTAGTTTGAGTTTATTCCTTTATCCTTGTTCAGCGTGTTATGTTCTGTGTTATTTTGGGCTTTTATTTTGAAACAGATCTGAGGATGTGGTGTGTGAGCAGTGAAGAACTAAAGCACGTGGAGAGCTCCTGTGAATAATGAACTTTGTATTTACACAGATCACACTGTTCTATCGATGCACGTCACTAACTTATCTAATTCTATATTACTTAATCATATCTTATATCAACTTATCACATCCTGATTTATCTAATCCTAATACATTTAATCATAGTTAAACTAATCCCAATTTATTTTATCCTATTTCATGTATCTCTAATTTAGTTCATCCTAATTCATTTTATTCTAATTTATGTTATCCTAATTTATCCATCCCTATTTTCTCTTATATTAATGTATCTTATCCTATCCTGATTTATCTAATCCTAACTGATTTTAAACTAATCCCAATTTATTTTATCCTAATTTATCTAATCCTGATTCATGTTATCTAAATGATCTAGCTCCATTTTATTTTATATTAACTTATCTTTTCCTATCATAATTTCTTTTATCCTAACTTATCTAATCCTGATTCATGTTATCTAAATGATCTAGCTCCATTTTATTTTATATTAACTTATCTTTTCCTATCACAATTTATTTTATCCTAAATTATTCTATCAGGATTTATCTAGCTCTATTTTTTTCTTATAATTTATTTTATTCTCATTAAACAAATCCCAATTTATTTAATCCTAATTTATCTAGTTCCATTTTATTTTTCCAATAATTTATCTAATCCTATTCTAGCTCATGTAGCTCTATTATTTCTTATATTATTATTTTATTTTATTTTATCCTAACTTGTCCTCTTATCCCAATTTATCTAATCCTGATTTTTATTATCCTAAATTATCTAGCCCTATTTTATTTTGCGATGATTGTATTTTATCCTAATTTATTTTATCCTAATTTATCCAACCCTATTTTTTGGTATCCTTGTTTATTTTATTCCAGTTAAACTAATCCTTATTTATCCAACCCTATTTAATCTTATCCCAACTTATTTTATTCAGAGTAATATTTTTATGCAGTAGTAAATCAGTCAAATCAGTTTAATCTGATCAGGATTCAAATTATCCAGACTTGGTTCTTCTTACAGGATCCCCACCAACCAAGCTGTGTGTGTGTGTGTGTGTGTGTGTGTGTGTGTGTGTGTTGGGGGCGGGGTCAGGGAGCTCTGATGATGATTGGACAGTGGAGGGATACTTACACCAACTCAGAGCCAGATTGTTGGGCTGGAGAAGATCCTGCGACCCTCCTGCCAAAGTGTTAGAGCTCCCTGCTGGAATAACCAATCACATGTTATACATGTCGTCATGTGACCTCAGAGTGAGGCAGAGCAGCTACACAGGAGGAAGGACTGGGTCAGAGTGGGAATGTTGGGAAGGGTCAGCATCAGTGTGTGTGTGTGTCAAACTAAAGAATGTAAAGCAGGGGTTCTCAACCTTGGGGTCAGGACACCATTTGAGATCGCAAGACAATGGGAGGGGGTCGCCAGATGCCTTCAAGAAACTGAGAATATTTTCTGAACAATTTGAGCCCATTTTTGCTTATTTTTCCCCTTTTTCTACAACTACACCAAACCTGCCACATTTGTACTGGGCAATCGAAAATTGCCAAATACATTGTCCTTGTTGGTGTTCTTATTATTATTTTTCTTCCGCAACTCCTTTGTCCTAGAACTCCTCCTAGGCTATTAATGCAGTACTAATGACACATGTCATCTCATAGGGGTAATGTCAAGGATGTGCCGTCAACCTTTTTTGGAGCCAAAATGTCAAGGTCAAGGTCGTGTCAAAAACAAAATTTTCCATATCTCTGCCAATATTCTTCATACAAGTTCGATGCTTACATTTATGAAACGCTCATCTCAAGAGGAGTATTTTGTTTATTTGGACCAAAGCTGTATGACCTACCAGTAAAAAGCTTGGTATGGGTCATGA
This sequence comes from Gouania willdenowi, assembly GCF_900634775.1. NCBI lineage: Eukaryota > Metazoa > Chordata > Actinopteri > Blenniiformes > Gobiesocidae > Gouania > Gouania willdenowi. Next base: position 5,475,014 of record NC_041060.1, on the reverse strand, counting down.
TGTCACAAAAATAGGTCATATTTGAAGTCAAGGTCAGTATTCTGTTTTTCCTGCATTATTACTTCCAATTTAATAAGTAAAAAGAACAAACTTGTCAACAAATCCAGATACAGGTTGGGATTTCTGCAAATTTTTTCATTTGCCAAATACAGTACGTATTCGCCTTGCAAAAACAGGTCTTGCCGAGTTTAACTTATTTTCATCACTTTTGCTTGCCATACTTTTGCTCTTTTTAATGCATTTACTGGTATGCTATATTACTCTTATTTCTGACACTTCTCAATCAAATTTATTTCAAGGCCTTTTCTGCACATTATTTCCACTTTCATGACATTTTTAGCACTTAGAAACCCTTTCCACCTAATGTCACATATGTTGACCCATTATTGTCACTTTTAATCTGTTTTCACCACATTTCATGCTCATTTTTGTCAATTTAACCACATTCACCATTTGTCATGCCCATTATATGCCAGTTTAAACTAATTGTTCCAATATTGACACTTTGAACCCTTTTAACCATGTTTTTTGCCACTCTAATTTGCAACTTTTAACCAGTTTCTGTGATTTTTAAAATCCCATAACACCACCTTTTCTTGTCACTTTCAACTAATTTTATTTATGATTAAAACAAGGATTTCCATCTTTAAGATGAATACATCCTATGGGCCAACTTATAGTAAACTTCCTGGATAACAGTGGATATTATTCAGATTAATAAATAAATGTGGTTATCACAGATTCATAGAACAAAGGACCATCATGTTGCTGATTTTATGGATGGACCCCAAAAATCTCTCCCCTTTATTTCCCCTTATAGATGACCCTGTCTACACATGACTGTTCTTCAATGTTCATGTCTGTGTTCAACCACCTATAGCTACAGTGGGGGTCCCCGCTCTCTGGGACCTTTATTTTGGGCCTGAAAAGGTTGAGAACCACAGCTCTAAAGTATTATTATTAGTATAGATACAATAAAAACAGTGATATATCACATTAAATATATATACATAATGTACTATATATATATTTATATCTGTGTGTATATTATTTATAATGAGATCATGATTTTCTGGAGCGACAGAATAATAAAAGTTTATTTTTTTTCCCTGCTGTGTTCCTCAGTGATCCTGATGTCTATTGGCAGTATTGATTATTGATTGTGTTTATTGAAAGTATTGATTATTGATCAAGTTTATCAGGTGAGCAGGTGTCGATCGTTGAACTGAGGAGTGAAATGCAGCGAAGCAGGAAAAACAGAAAAGAAGTGGAAACAAAGGGAGACTACGGAGATGAGTCGAAGGGAAAATCCACTCACTAAGGTCACCATCATCATCATCATCATCATCATCATCATCATCATCATCATCATCAGCGGCATCATCATCCTCCATACCTTTCCCTCCGCAGCACAGAGCGAAGGGAGAGCGGCGCTCCACCACAGCCCGACACTGTACGCACTTCTTCATGAGGTTGGCACAGTCTGGAACATATGTAGATAACACGTTAGCGCCCCCCAGTGTCTGAGGATAGATGTGCACTCAGTGTGTCACACACACACACTACATTAGGTTAGTATTTTCAAAATAAAAACAAGCTAATCATTATTTAAAATACAGAAAAAGGCGTAATTTGATGGAATTTTAAGAAAATGAAATATTGTCACTGTGGTAAATCTGACTTTAATACTTTGCTCAGTACTTCCTGTCGTTGTTGGTATGACTTACTCTCACAGGCGCACATGTGACCACAGGGCTGAAACAGCACGGCTGCCTTTTTGTCAGAGCAGACGACGCATTCCTCGATCTGTGGACACAAGAACAGGCTGTTGTGTCCTGTCTTTCTTTAAACCAGTGAACTCAGACTTTTTTTTTTGGTATTTCCCACTTTGAACAAAGGTGAACTTTAAAGCCCCCCCTCATATTTCATAATAAATCAAAAATGAAATTATATTAATTACATGGATAAAAATAAATGTAAAAGTGCAGCTGTCAAAAATACAGGAAATAACCAAACATTGTTAAAAATCTATGACAAAAAGGTTAAGAAAACAAAAAAGGATTTTTTTTTTAAAGTTTATTGTTCTGCTCCATGTGAAGTACATGCAGACGTAATTTATTATTTTTGCACTTTAGTTCCACAATGCATTTTGTTCCCTAAGGTCCATATCTAACACATCATTTGAATGTCCGCTACATTATTAGGCTCTGATTATAACTTTGGTTAGTCTTAATCATCTTTATTGTCAATGAATATAGGACTTTAAGTCCCAGTGTCATGATAAAACAAGCTGATTTTAATAGAAAATAAATAACTCAGCGATCATTTTGATATGTGACATGTTTGGTGAAATGTTATTAATCTAAGAGAAAAATGAAAATAAATCATTTCCGTAGCTGTGCTGCCATCAGCCTGTGAATCAGATTTGGTTTTTCCCTCGTGTGACATCAGCACACTGTAAGCGACTTCAGTGACTCTGGCGACAAGATTACATTCTAAATCAGTGTATATGATGCGACCTCCAGCAACGCGACTGACGCAATTCCAGCGACTCCATTGCGTGATCTGAGTCACTGGAACTCACTCAAAGATGAACATTTGAAAGTATTTCAAGCGACTTCGAGTGTGTCGCGACATCCAATCAGCAACAAGTTCCTCCCTATGTCACTTCCCAGGGGAAGATGAAGCGACCAAAAAGCGCGTCTATGTTTAAGTGATTCATCGCAAGCGATTTAAGTTGGGTGTAAACTCACCTTTATACTACAAACATTTGGCATACATGTCATATCAAATGATCATTGAGTTCTGTGTTTTCTATTAAAATTAACTTGTTTTATCATGCCACTAAAACTTTAAGAAGATTGACGTTAAATTGAAAACCTCCTCCTTTTTGTCAAGCCCCACCTGTCATGTCTCCATTCCCCACCAGGGGGTGTGCCACACTTTGAGAAGCACTGATTTAAAGTCATTGAATGCATCATCATCAGTGTTCCTATTGCAGATGAGTCTGTGTGAGCTAGCTAACATTCTGTTAAGATAACTGAGTTAGCACTAACCCACTGTGCTGATGTCACCTGTCAGTCACTACGTGTTACTGATTCATGTGCAGCTATGAGCCAGTAGAGGGCAGTGCGGTGCTGCCAACCTAACCCTACCTTAGTTCTGGACTGAACCTGCTCTTTGCAGATCAGACACTTCTTGACGCGTGGTGAGCACAGAGAGCAGGTAGCGATGTGTCCACACGGTCCAAACAGAGTGTCTCTCTTCATGTCTGAACACACCATGCATTCCTCTAGAGACTCCAAGTTACAGCCAAGGGACGGGCTACGAGCATCCACGGCACCGCTGAGGACACACACATCCTTTTATTGGTGCTGATGACAGCAGAGTGAGGTCACGGTGAGGGGATTAGCATGTTCTCACCTGCTCTTCTCCTTGTGACACTTGGCCAGCGCCTTACAGAGGCTGGGGTCAGGACACAGGTCCAGAGGACTCTGACCCTTCTTGTTTCTCACGCTTAGGTCGGCGCCGTTGGCCGCCAGAAAGCAGGCAATGGACGCCGCGCTCTTTTTCTCTGCTCCCTGTGTCCCCAGCCCCATGATGAGCTGCACACACAAACACACACACACACACAACATTCAAAACAAGGCTTTCAAACCGCTTAAATCATACAAAAATACTAAATAAAATGTACAAATATGGTATAACAGGTGGCATATGAATGGGTATCTAGTGATTTAAAAGACAGGAAACAGTTATGAAATCAGATAGTTGTAATATCAGCTCAGTCCTTGGACCTATACTTTTTCTCATTTATTTAAATTATATTGTGCCCATGTCATATTTACTGCTACATTATTAGGCTTTTAAAATCCATGTACAAAGCTTATTCAAAAAATTTACCCACAAATCTGCAAAATAAATAAATAAATAAGAGATAAAGTAATTATAACTTGTGAGGTTTAGAAATATTAGAAAAATCCAAATTGAGAACAGTGACAAAAAAAATGTGCATTTCAGTTCAGGGACTATGTAACAATTATACTGGTAAATGACGACATCAATTACCAATATCACTTAATATGTTCAAACAGAATGTGAAATGTATTATGTTGAAGAAATAAGACAGAAGTGTAGCTTTATTATGGTTTTAAACGAAATGTAACATTGACTTCTTTAATGTCATTAATCTTAAGTTTAATTTCTTTCTGCTCCTTTTCATTCATGTTTTTCTTTTTTTGATGTGGAGGAGAAAGAAATTCGTTTTAATGTCTTGAATGAAATAAATAAACAAAGTGATCACATGATGGAGGCAGCGTACCGTGTTCTTAGAAGGCTCCCAGGGCTCCACTTTGCTGACGTCCTGCATGTCCTGCAGCTGTCTGAGCTGAGACAGTGTGTGGTGACGTAGCGCCTCATGTAGCGGCGTGTCTCCATCTTTGTCCTGCACGTCCAGCTTAGCCTCAGCTCTAACCAGCAGCTGTAGGACAGAGCATGGCTATAGTCAGTGCACCACAAACCAGTGCAGTGAGAACTCAACAGCTCACAGGATTTAAAAAAGATCAATCTGTGAAACTCTAAGAAATCTCAGTTAATTTAAGGTCGATTTAACAGGAAAAGATTAAATTAAAAATAACTGAAAAAAAACAGTGCTGCCAAATTTGAGCACTTTCAACAGAAAATCCAGATTAAAAGCAAAAGGAGAGAACTTAAAAGCACGTAGTTCGGCATGATTGATCAATTTCCTCGAGGAATAAATGAAAGTCGGAAAATCCTGTATCCCATTTTTAAAGAAAACCGACAAGAGCAGACGTTCAACACTGGTCGTAGACAAACTCTACATAGACGGTCAATTATTTCAGGACTCTAATCACCCCCTGGCTCTACTAAGAAAAAAAAGACAAAAAAACTGGTGATGTATGAGTTAATATAGAAAAAATAACTCTCCACTTAAATTTCTCTGTTTTCATATTAGTTAAGCTAGCACTGTTTAAAAGGTAAAAAAATAAATAAAAATAATTAAAACATAAAAAACAGTGTACTGTTCCTTCTTTGGTTATTCTGTTTGAAAACCAAATCAAAATAACAAATAAAAGGTGTGGTTATTTTGTTTCACTGACTTAAATCCTAAACATAAATACAGAAACATAAAAAAACAAACAGATAAGCAGTGTTTTTCTGTTTTAAAATTGAAGTAATAATGGAGAAATCTTGTTCTGTTTGTGAGGTATTTGGATATTTACGGGGAAATTAGAGCGAGAGCTTCAGCACGTCACCACATTCTGAACCAGAACTGAAGTCCACTGGTTTCCCTCCTCAGGTCCTGGACCAGGTTCTGTTTAGGATTTATTCCAGCAGTTTTCTGTTCCTGTTTTCACGTTTACCTCTCGTAAAAAGCTGCTCATGTTTTAAGTTTTGTTTAGTGTGTTACGGTGACTGACAATTGACTCTAAGACTGGTGTGAAAAACAACAAATGTTAGAACTTCTACCATTTGACACTTTTGCAAAAACAATTTTACAGATATTTATTTTTTTGCATGTTACAATACTGCTAGCCACTAAAGGCAGCTGTCAACACACACATAAACTGAAGTTGATCACAAGAAATGAGGAGCACCAGTAGATTCATTACACCACCTCTGGTTCCTTTAATCACATATCATGTGCATGCTTTTAGTAACCTCCATTTTTTTTCCATTCATTTATTTATTAATGTATTAATAACGTTTCTAGTCACCAGTTCATCAGTAATGTGACTTATGAGTTGCTCCTTTTTCTGTCCTGTAGTAAAAGTCTGTGGGTCCCCTCTGTGTGGTGAGATTAAAACATGAAGCTCTCGTCCATAGTTTCCCTTAAATATCCAAATATCTCACACACAGAAAAAGATTTAATTTTAAAACAGAAAAACACTGCTTGTCTGGTTTTTGATTTTTCTGTATTTCTGTTTAGGTTTTAAGTCAAAAATATTCACGCTCTTTATTTGTTATTTTGATTTGGTTTTAAAACGGAATAACCAAAGAACCAACAGTACACAGATTGTGATTGTGAATAAAGAGGTGGTACCAGTATGCAGTTTGATCCCAGGCCACCAGATGGCAGCACAGAACTGTTAAACAGAAAACTAACCCTAACGATCTGTGTGTGCTGTCTCTCCACAGCCAGGTGTAGAGCTGTCTGCTGGTTCACGTTCTGGATGTCTAGGCTGGCACTGCCCTGTAACACACACAAAGAGACACACACACCAACACACACACACACACACACACACACACACACACACAAAGAGACACACACACACAAAAAGAATTAGCGATGTGGTGAACTGCTGGTGTGTTGTGATGGATTGAGCTTTAGAATCAAACGTAACTGTCGGTGTACGACTTCACCTGGTCATCATTATAACTTATGATGCTTTAATGGTGTCACACAGTGTTTACATTAATTGTTCATTTGTACAATACAAAACACTTTAGAGCATCACATTCAGCCCGCTCGCTAAAGTAAGAAATGATAGAAAAATACATGAAACATTGAACTAATTAACTTATTCAGCTATAGATATCTAAGCCCCTCCACATACAAAAACTCAATTAAAATCCACATTATTTGCAGAGCTCAGTTTTCAGTAATTTTTAATCTGAAATTGTTGATAGAACTCTTAATTTTTCATAAATCTGGCAATTTTTCCTCAAATTACTCCACAAAATGTCCCCAAATTCTCCAAATCAGTGAGATTTTAATGAAAATCCTGCAGGGATTGATATACATGATCATTTATGTATCATTTATACATGAAAGTGCAAACCAGGGCACATTAACGTTGACATTGATCTTTTTCACACAATAATTCTGCATCACCACCAAGAAGCAAACTGGTCTGTATTTAGCCTGTGAACTAAAATGATTTGAACACCCCTGCTTTAGATGAAGCTCTGCATTATTCCTTAGAATCACTCACAATGTGTGGAAACACAGGCACAAGATAATACAATCACCAGTAGAATCTTAACACCCACTGGTCTGAGCATCAATGTGTCACAGGATAACCTGACGACCAGTCTGAAGTGCGTACACACACGCACACACACATGATGCTGATCGGCTAACAAAAACAACACAAGCCACGCCCACATCAGATTTCTGAGCTCCTTCAGCTAGTGTTGGCACAAAAAGATGTGTCTCTGTCCTGAAGGACGGAAAGAGCTTTAGGAACAGCAGTTAGTGAGTATCAGTGCACGGGGAGCGTGCACGTGTGTGTGATGTTTGCAGCAGCATTGCTGTTGCTGCGTTGCACCAAATTCTAATGAGTGCTTGCTGCAGAAGGAAAGGTGTGCTGCTTCCTGTGAAGCTGTGACAGCAGCAGGAGGAGGAAGAGGAGGAGGACACTTACGCTCAAAGCTTCACATTTTAGTCATTTTACAAAGTCCACATAAAACAAAGTGAAAGACCAAGTGCTGAGGCTGATGAAGGATCATTAAAGGAAGGGAACAGGCTTCTAAACAGCAACCAGCAATGCTGAGCATAACAGTTAGAAATGTGGTTATATTCAATTCAACTTTATTTATATAAGGCAAATTACAACAAAAGTAATCTTTATCATGAGGATGTACAGAATGAAGTGCATGTAACCAAGGGTTCTCAACCTTGGGATCGTGAGATCTGAACAATTTGAGCCAATTTTTGCTTAATTTTACCTTTTTTCTCCTTCAAATTTCAATGCCTTTTCTCTACATTTTTTCCACTTCCAAGACTTTTCAGCACAATTTTTACCCTTTTTCTGCAACTACACCAAGTTTTCCATATTCTAACCTATTTTCATTACTTTTTCTTGCCATATTTTGCTTCTTTTAATGCATTTTTCTACAAAACTCCCATTTCTGACACTTTGCCATCAATTTTCAATTACTTTTCTGTTCATTCTTTCCACTTTCAAGACATTTTCAGCACTTATAAACCCTTTCCACCAATTTTCCACCTGATGTCACATACGATGACCCATTATTGTCACTTTTAACCTCTTTTCACCATATTTCAAGCTTTTTTGCTAATTTAACCACATTCACCATTTGTCGTGTCCATTATTGGCCAGGTTAAACTAATTCTTCCAATATTGACACTTGAACCCTTTTTTTTTTTTTACCACTTTTTCTGTGTTTTTGCCCACTCTAATTTGCCACTTTTAACCAATTTCTGTGGTTTTTAAAATCCCATTTCACCACCTTTTCCACCATTTTTGGTCACTTTTAACTAATTTTATTTACATCTTTAAGATGACTATATACTATGACCCAAATAATAGTAAACTTCCTGGATAACAGTGGATATTATTCAGATGATGAAATGTGGTTATATAGGGAGTCTCATCCCAGAGGAGAGAATGAGCCGTGTGTGGCTCCAGAGCTGGGCTGGATGAACCAGCAGGTAACTGGAGATGTTTCCGTGCCTGTGTGTGTGTACCTGGTGAACCAGCAGCTCTGCCACCTCCACGTGGTTGTTGAGAGCAGCCAGGTGCAGCGCCGTGTAACCGTCGTCCTTCTTCTCGTCCACGATCCACGGCCTGGGAAGCTTGGACAGCAGCACACGCATCGCACTGCCACACAGAGAGAGGACAGGAACAATAAGTTAACCAAATCACCAACAACACCCATACTACAGGTGTAAAGGAAAACTGTGTATTTACAGAAAACAATGACATCACTTAGTTTATGGAGCTCTGCTACAGGCTGATGTAGCTCAATCAGTCATAGATTTAATCAGCCTGATTATTCCATCAGGCTCTAATGCAGACATGGGCAACTGGCGGCCCGGGGACCACATGCAGCCCTCGGTCTAATTTTGTGAGGCCCCCAAAGTAAATGCACAAAATACAACATTACAGGAAGATACAGTAAAAGACAAAAGAAAAACACACAAAACTACTACAATACTGAACAAAACAACAACAACAGTAACACACAAAACACTCCAAAAAACTACAACAAAAATATACAAAACCACTCAAAAAGCATGACTCAACAAACCCACTCAATTACAAACAAAATAGAAATAAACTAAATTCACGCCCCCCCCAAAAAAGGAAAATGACAAATACACAATATCACTCCAAAAGACATATTTTACAAGAAAATGACAGAAAATACAATAGAAATACATAAAAAACTCGAAATAACAAAGGACAACAAAATTACACAAAATGACTGAAAAAACAAACAAAATTACAACAAAGGTATACAAAAAGACAAGAAAAACGACAACACAAATGCACAATATGACTCCAAAAGACACCATACATTTTACAGGAACAACACACACAGGACTACAGGAACACACAAAATGATATAACAAGCAAAACAACAACAAACATATACAGAATGAGAGAAAAAAACACAAAGTGACAGTAAAAACTCTGTTGTTTCTTGTAATAATGCTCATTATTCTGAATGCTGACATTCTACATAATGTGGCCCTTCCATCAAACTAACATATTTTGTTCATTAATAACAGTGTTCAGAGTTTCCTCATGGACTCAAACAGATGATTATTTACTATTATTATTTTATGAACACAAACACACATCAGAGCCACAGTGATAGAACACGGTGTACCTGAACCCTACTGACCTTGTTTAACTCCTCATACTCATGCACAGCAGGTCTGTGAGCTGCGACAAAGGCAGTGTGAGCGTGCATGTGAGCTTGCACGTGGTCCACTAGTGCAGAGCACAGAGAGAGAATGAATGCAGCAGCAGCCTGTGATGATGCTGCAGCTAGAACAGCTCTCCCTCTGGACCAATAAGAGAGCAGCGCTAGTGCTGCTGCTGCAGTGATGAACAGCCACACACACACACGCACGCACACACGCACACACGCACACACACACACACACACACACACACACACACACACACACACACACACACACACACACACACACACACACACACACACACACACACACACACACACACACACACACACACACACACACACACACACACACACCTGCATTGCTTGCAGCATCTCCAACCACTTAATGCAGAGAAAATGCTGCGTGGACGTGAGCGTGGAGCCGCGCCCATACACTCTGATCTCACTACTGAGTGCGTGCTGAGGGCTTTAACGCATCAGTGATTCCCAACATAAGGGGCGTGTCCTCTTTAAGGGACAGGCAGCGCACTGCAGGGGCTACATGATGGTCACGCTACATTTAGGAGAAATATGGATAAAAGAGGAAAAAACCACATTGCTGTTTCACTGACAGCTGGGACCTTTCTGTGTAGCAGTTTGCATGTTCTCTCAGTGCTCATGTGGGGATTTAAAGCTAAAGTAGTAAATCTTCTACTTTGGATCATCTGCATTTTGATTAAAAACTATTAAACTATAGGTGGAGTTAAATCTTGTGAATTAGTTTATTTTCTAAATTCTTCAGAAGTGAAAACACTAGTTCTGTGAGATCGAGCGACAGGGAGCTGCTCCATGCTTTGATCTCCAGCAGACTGGACTATTGGAATGGTCTTCATCAAACAGATCAAAAAGGTCAGAGGTCATAGTCCAGTTTTAAAGTCTTTACACTGGATCCCAGTCAACCTTAAGGTTTGTTCACACCCAACATGACTTCAGTGACTAGGTCTCTTTTAAAGGAGACATACAGTATCATGCATTTAAATCCTTATTTTTTTTTACATATAAATCATACAGTTGTGGTCTATATAAAGCGGAACTGCAATGCTTGGGTCTGAATTCCTCATTATTATAGCTCCCAGACCCCTTTTCTACCCCTTTTCTGATGTGCTTCTGAGAGCAACTCGTTTTGGTGCGGTCTCTTTAAATGCAAATGAGACACTTCATACCCCGCCCCCTCTCCAGGTTCAACTCCACCCTGCTCGGGAAATTTATCATAATTTTATTGCTGATTTTAAATGCTTTCTAATGTTCTTAAGTTGCACTCTTTAATCATGTGAAGCACATTGAATTTCCTTGTTTATGAAATGTGCTATACAGCTAGATTTCTAAGCGTGAGTTAGTGTTATATGTGAAAAGTCTGTTGATTGATTGAGGAAATGTAAATTTAGTTTAATACTACAACACTGGCTCTTTAAACAACGTTAAACAAGGCCAAACTATAATAAACCATCAATGCAAGGCTTAGATTCCCAGATAACACAAATACTGTATTACCAGCTCCAGAGTCTCTTCAATAAGTGTGGAGGATGAAGACAGATCTATAGACGTCAGTGTGTGCCATGACCCAAGGGTTGAGAACCACTGCAGTAGATCCAGCATCTCAACATAATGAGCTTCATAACAGCTGTTAGTCTGCACTCATTCTCATTGGTTTGTGTGTTTAACTTGATCTTCTCCAACGGCCTTCCTGATTGGCTGAGGGTGTGTGAACACTGACCAATGTTACACACTCTGACGACTGCTGCTCACATTAACATTCATGCTCCACGCTGCACAGCTGCAATGCAGGTAGAGAGTGAAGGAGTGATGAACCTATGAGGGAGTGAACTGCTGCTGCTGCTCAAACCAAACACGTGTGAACAAAGTAATCAGTAACTATTGAGAGTAATCGAACGTTTGGTGCAGAATCTAAACCAGAAATAAACTGAGTTTATTTTGCTCTGTAGAAAAGAAAATATCTGCTGAGCCAATGGAGTTTCTGTTTATAGGCAGAATACAGAGGAGCCACTAGGGGGCCCCAGAGAGGAGTCATCAGCCTCATCTGAGGTGAATGAAATAAAAGTCTTTGAAATAAAAACAACAGAATATGAGAACAGAAAAAACCTCCAACACAAACTGTGGCAACGTCAGCTGACCTCCATTAAATGTTCTGATATCATTTATAAAATCATTTAATATGTCTTTTCTACCGTGTGTCAAGTAGTGAATATTTAATACTGCACCAAGTTACAGTTACTTTCTACTATTCACATATTAGATCTCAGACAATATCTTCCATGTTTAAGTCAAACTGTTACTGTGACGAAATTATCCTCAACTGAATCAAAAATAGAAATGAATTGCAAATAAAATCAAATCGATTTGGAAAGTCTGAATGTATACCAAGCTCTATCACTCTCAGCATCTAAAGCATGTGTCAAACTCATGGCCCAGGGGCCAGGTGCGGCCTTTTGGAGCATCCTATTTGGCCTGCGGGAGAAGGTAAAAATGACAAAAAACATGAGGTGCTCACAGTTTTTCCTGGTGCTTTTATCAAGTGATTGCAGTCATTTTTTAATGTTAAACTCAGAATTTTTACAAAATTCTTAAATTTTTATCAAATAGTTACATAATATTTCCCTTAATTAAATAGAAATTGGTCATTAAATCTAGGAAATTTAAAGTGAAGATCCTGTTGGGACTGATATCTGTCACTTATTGCTTGATATTGTTGGTTTCTTACATAGTTAGTATTTCATGTATACATAAGTGTAAACTAGGAACAATAATGTTGAAATTACTTGTTTCCCAACATTAAATCTGTACCTCACTTAAGATTAAACTGCTGCTTTTTTGGCCCCTGAACTAAAATTTGTTTGACACCCCTGATCTAAAGTATGTTTGTGGGGTTTCAGTTCAACTGGTGACCGTCTTAACTGGTGACCAACAAGAACAACTTTCACATTAAAATCCCAATCGTGAACTACTGCCCACTTTAGCTCACACTACATTTTATAAAAGACATCCCCTCACCTACGCACACTTTCACAAAATTTTTCTCCATAAATAGAAAACATGTGAGTAAATGTGCAGCGATGCAAATGTCAAAAACTAAAAACATTTGAGCAGACTATTCTGAAACCTTATTTACAAGATTTAACTGAAAAAAGCCCCAACATGCAAAACGGAAATGTAATTAAATGAAATAAAATAATGAATTTATGTAAATAAAGTGGCGATATGAAGAAGGAGGAGATACTTATTTTTTCCATCATTTAGAATGAGTCGCTACTGGTTTCCATTTCAAACTGAACAACAATGTGACCTATAGGTAAATATTTCAGCCGGTAGCGCTACCTTGTGTGCATGTAAATATAAAATGATGAAGTCCATCCACCCTAAACCTATTAAACCTCATCCACACTACGTATCTGCAGTGCAGCTGTCATCCAGCAGGAGTCCAGGCCAGTGCTAACATGAGGTGCTATCAGAGGACTGGGAGGTGTTGAGGAGGCTTCAGGAATATCCCAGAGGAAGCAGGAGAGACACCTTTATTTGGAGCTGCTAAGAATAGCAGCTCAGCCTGCAGCCGCTCCACCAGGCCTCACCGCTGGAATCGATACGTTCATACGCTCAGAGCTGAGAGCGGAGAGAGGACGACCAGCCCAGGACACATACGGAGAGGAGAGGAGAGGAGGAACTATTTTTTGCGCTGCGTGACCAAATATGGTCGGTGAGGTGCTGAGACGAGACGCAGGAGTAGCTCAGGCTGTCATGGTTAAACCCAGCACCCCCTCACCCCACCATGACCCTCCACACCCTGAGGAGTTCAGCACTCTCACAGTCAGGAAATCCAACAGACCCTGAACGCAACACGACACCTGCTGTCAACGTACAAACTGGGTCAGTCAGCTCTGAGAAAAGACACCGTCAACATGACACACAACACAACACACACAAGACACACAACATAACTCCAACAACACACACAACATAACTCCAACAACACACAAGCTACAAAACACGCAAAATAACAACATTTAGGGCGACGCACGCAGAAGTGAAAATTTTTCCAAGATAAAATACTTGTGACCATTATTTTGTTATACTTTATTGATTCTTTGTGGCTCACTACCAGATTGACCATTTTATTGGATGATTTCTAAAACGTCTCGTTCACATGGTTCAAGTGGTTTCTGACAGTCTGTGCAGCAGCCGCTTCATATTCCATCCATAATTAATTAATAATGGCTTAGATTTATAAAGCGCTTTTTTCAGGGAGACTCAAAGCGCGTTACAGAAACAATTATTCATTCATATAAGTGGTGGTAAGCTACATTGTAGCCACAGTTGCCCTGGGGAAGACCGACAGAAGCGTAGCTGCCATTCGGCGCCTACGGCACCTCTGACCACCACCAACATTCATGCAAAATTCATACCCATTCATACAAGGCAATGTCGGTAAAGTGCCTTGCCCAAGGACACAGTGACAATGACTTGGATTGAGCGGGATTGAAACCCCCAACCCTTTGGTTATTGAACGACCCACTCTAGCACTGAGCCACGGTCGCCCAAACACAAGATACTCTGATTCACAGTTACGCTTAAAGGGGACATATGATGGTTTTAAATCCTTCCTTTTTAGATATAAATCATACAGTTGTGGTCTATATAAAGCGGAACTGCACTGCTTGGGTCTGAATTCCTCATTATTATAGCTCCAAGACCCCTTTTCTACCCCTTTTCTGATGTGCTTCTAAGAGCAACTCGTTTTGGTGCGGTCTCTTTAAATGCAAATGAGACAATTCATACCCCGCCCCCTCTCCAGGTTCAACTCCACCCTGCTTGGCCATTTTTGTAGTTTGATAGAAGAGATATGGCTATGTAGCGGCGCAGAAAAAGTTTATTCACACGTTATTTACACAATGTCAACAACGGAATACTTGTCCATCCAGCTTTACATGTTTGAGCCAGAGTCTGACCCGGCGGAGCGAGATGAAAATGAAGATGATGAACCTGCAGAACCCTAACAAGTGAGCTAACACAAGCACCGAGCTAACGCTAGCGCCAAGCTAACCTCACGAAATGCATTTTAATACAGTCTTTTCAAAGACAAAAACGGCAAAATGAAATGACTAATGAAAACTTTAGACTTAAATTAAACCACGTAGGCCATATCATCAAGGATCTAAAACGAGCACACAGCGCTAACATATAAAGACGGTGCAACTGCTAATGCTAACAAAACAATGACAGGGACGTCTTATCATCACACTTTTTTGCATTATTTACAGCTTACCGGAGTGCTCTGTTCGTCATCTCCAAAGATAGAAGGAAATGACCCCTCAATCAGACAAAGTCTTTCGGCAAATCCTTCTTTATACTGGTGGAGGTTGCTGAAGCAGTCATCCTTGACGTGCTGCGCGCACACAAAAATGACCTTACCCACAGATGTGGGTACATTTCCGTGAAAAATAAAACTCAACCAGGCACTTTGAAAAGGTTCTGATGCTGGGAGACGGTGTAATGAAGCGTGTGGGTTACTACATCCAACAACCAAACATTTTGATTTATCTCGTAACTTCTGCATCCTGGAGCTGGACTACAAAATAAAAGCGAGAAATAAAAATGGCGGATTGCTCGAAGTGTTGGGCCTGGAGTCGATGTCCTAATTTGGCAGTTCCGCTGACGTTATTGTTCAAAAAACGTTATAGAGAATCGAAAAATCGAAACAGATTGAAAAATATGACAGAATATAAAGATATCAACAGAGCACCTGAAGAGATTAATTTGAACTTTTCTGTGCTTCTAAACAATCTAAATATACATCAAAATGCATTTAGGGCTAAAAAAGTGGATTTAGCATGATATGTCCCCTTTAAACCAGTTCCTCTTCATTCAGCCTCAATGGAGACCAGCAATGAGGGGATGGTTCGATGTCTCCTTGATGAGTGGCTCAGTTAAAGCTAATGATAGACGAGGAGAGGATGTGTTTATTGATGTAGATGAAGTGAGAGAGAGAACACAATCATCTTTGACAGCTCACTTCATCAGATGGGTTTAGATCAGATGATGGACCTCTATCAGAGGACAGACCTCAATAGATCTGCTCCTGTCCTCTCTCACACACATATAGAGAACAGATCTGTTCATGTACTATGTCAAAAACATATAGACAATATCACATGCTTGTTTGGCTTAGCACCTAACAACCACTCCCACATGTTTGGGGTAGCTTAACACATAGCGGCCAGTGCCACATGTTTGGTTAGCTTAGCACGTAGACACCGGTCCATGTTTTGTTTGCTTGGCAGGTAGTGACAAGTCCCATTTATTTGGTTAGGTTAGCACGTAGACACCAGTCCTTAATTTTGGTTAGCTTAGCATGTAGCAACCACTCCACATGTTTGGTTAGCTTAGCATGTAGCCAACAGTCCCACATGTTTGGTTAGCTTAGCATGTAGCAACCACGCCACAATTTTGGTTAGCTTAACATGCAACCACAAGTCACACATGTTTGGTAAGCTTAGCACATAGCAACCAGTGCCACATGTTTAGCAACCAGTCCAACATGTTTGGTTAGCTTAGCAAGTAGCGACAAGCCCCACATTTTTGGTTTCAAGCACGTAACCACCAGTCCACATGTTTGGTTAGCTTAGCATGTAACCACCAGTGCACATTTTGGGTTAGCTTAGCACGTAGCCATCAGTTTACATTCTTGGTTAGCTCAGCACCTAACCACCAGTCCACGTTTGGTTAGCTTAGCACGCAGCCACCAGTTTACATGTTTGGTTAGCTTAGCATGTAGCCACCAGTGCACATTTTAGGTTAGCGTAGCACATAGCCACCAGTTTACATGTTTAGTTAGCTTAGCATGTATCCACTAGTCCTACAAGTTTGGTTAGCTTATTACGTAGCTACCAGTCCCACATGTTTGATTATCTTGATTAGCATGTTGTGGTGGTGGCAGAGCGGGGTCAAAAGGTAAAGGGGCGTGTCTTATGATATGATGTAATGAGCTGATCATTGAGCTTCTCTAAAACCTACGGCGAGTTTTTTGCAGTGCAGCATTCACAGGATGTTCCAGTGGAACTCTCTCTCTCTCTCTGTGTGTGTCTGTAGGGGAATGCATGAACCCTCCTCTCCTCCTCCCTCCTCTCTCTCTTTGACTCCATCACTCCATCCTGCCTCCTCCTTCCCTCCCCCAATCAGAGGCGCTGATTCAGCGAGTCAGGCAGGCGTTCAGCCGGCTTCCACCATGGCTGCAGCAGCTGGATCCTCTCAGCTCACTACGGACCTCTGCTCATGGAGGGATGGAGGGATGGAGGAACTAGAACCATCACTGGTTTTTAAAGGTAACGTCTGCTCAAGGACTCAGGATGGACCCTATGTGCTCCTCCTAATTCCTCTGGACCAGTTTTTAACCGCATGGTCTGAGCCTGTGAGGGGGGACGCTGCTCTGCTGCCACACAACTTCATCTGAGCTTTCAGCCTTTATCTTTCACACAAGTTCAGCAGAAATATGAAGAAGAGGATGATGATGATGATGATGATGACGATGAAGGTTGCAGGTGCTCACATGGTGCACTGTGTCCATCAGTGGGACACACTGCAGCAGCAGCATCAGTGGCTCATTAAAGCTCACAGAGCAGCTCTGCGGCGCTGCTCAGACGGGACGTCTCTCCGTTCCCTTATAAAGGATGGCATCTGTCTGTGTTTAGGGGAATGGGCTGAACCCGACCTCAGGGAGTGGGGGAGGGATGTGGGGGGTGGAATGGAAGGGGGGGGCACCACTGCAGCCTCCACCGACAAGGAGGTAAGTTTTAGTTTAAGGACGAGCTGCACTTTCAGGACAAGGACGGAAATAACGGAGTGACGCTGCAGAGCCGAAAGGGAAGGGGGCGGGGCCTGGGAGGACGGACAGCTCACAGCTGTAGAACACAGACAGGGAGGGGGCGGGGCTTAGGCTTAGGAGGTGGATGTGTGTCAGCAGGATGAACCTGAGGACTAACCCACATACTTCACAAGGGACCAACACTGCAGTGCACAGATGCATCAATTTATATACTTAAAACACTTTATAAATTTCATATATCACTGATTAGAGAGTAAACACTAAAATAATAACTTTAACTTGTTAACCCTCCTATTATCCTTGGGGTCAATTAGACCACATTCGATGTTTATCATTCAAAAAACTATATTCTCATAAGAACTAAGCAATAAGAAATAAGCAGTGCCTGAAATCATTTCACATATTAAATATTATCTTTAATCTGTAATTATTATTTATCATAATTTTTCCAAATAAGTGCTACTACACACACAGAAAAACAAGAAACAAAAAAAGGATAAGAAGCCAAAGAGTGAGAATATTGATGCTGTGATCAGTTCCTTCTGTTTCAGGGTAGAACAGTGGTTCCCAACCTTTTTTTTTTATCATGTTTGTTATACTGTGTTACAAATACACAGTAGACAGGATTAGTGACAAGCTGTGCCAGCTCAGACATTTTTTTTTACTGCATTTTATTTGAACTACATTTATATTTGGCAAAGTAAAAGTATAAAATAGAGTTGTTTAAGATGTTATGTGTTAATTTGAAAAATAATAATTAAAAAAAATCAATAACAAAACATTTCAGCCGACACCACATGGGGTCCCGACCCCAAGGTTAAACGCTGAGGCGTTCAAACGCAGTGGGACGCCTTGGTCTTGT
This sequence comes from Gouania willdenowi, assembly GCF_900634775.1. Taxonomy (NCBI): domain Eukaryota; kingdom Metazoa; phylum Chordata; class Actinopteri; order Blenniiformes; family Gobiesocidae; genus Gouania; species Gouania willdenowi. The sequence goes on along the minus strand of NC_041060.1, from coordinate 5,456,634 downwards.
CCTACCATTGGACACTTTTTAAACGGTTTTTATTGTTGGACTTTTTCTTCCTGTGACAAGTCGATACAAGACTGCATCTGATTGGACGGGCCCAGCTAGCAGAGGCCACGTGTGGAATGTCCTGGTTCATTAGAGGCTTGCTGACCAATCCCTCACCTGGGTGCAAACCCTGATCTACCATGCAGACCCAGGAACCAGCTGAGAACCAGCTTCAGTTTCAGCTTCAGCTCCTTCATGTGACCTCAGAGCAACAAATGCAGCTCACAGTAGCTGCTGCTGCTAGCCATGCGTTAGCCCAACGTTAGCCGAGCGGCTGAAATCGGAGACGAAAGTGACGGCATTGGGGGGGGCGGGGCCTACTGGGAATGGAAGGCCTGCAGAGCTTATAGGTGCTCCTCACAGGGAGCACACAGTGGTTCCTGTGGAGGTCACTGGGACAGTGAGTGGGGGGCGGGCCCTCAACGGCCCCTCAGCCCTACATGGAGACCCAGAGGAAACGTGCAGTGAAAGTCACCTCAGAGCCTCAGAGAGCTCACTGCCTTAGTGCCTCAGAGCCTCAGTGGGAGGGAGAGACGTGGACGATCCTGCTCGGCCTACGTACTTCTTTATGTGCCCATATGAACATCCACAGCTATGGAATGTAAAGAAGTATGTATGCCTGGAGAGGGAAACCACACCGATGTCCAGGGAGCGGGAAGGAAAACTTCTCAACACGTGGGTCGGGACCAAAGAGAGGGCCCATGAGGCAGAACAGTAAGACCTTTGATTTTCTTCACACGTCTAACAAGATTTGATATTGAACACATAATATTCTACAGTTTGCATTTAGAGACACTTTAGAAAGTTAACATTGAATAAAAGTTTTATTTAATAACAAAACAAACAAATTGTGAGGGTGAAATAATGTTTAATACGTTTTTAAATAAACTGTATACTTCCAACACCTGAGGAACAAATTAATGAACACGTTTAGGTTTTAAATGATAAAGCATCCCATCAAAAGTTAAACTTTTACTATTTCAGCTTCAATTGCAACATTTCTGAGTTTTAATGTTTTCTTACAAAATTATATTTCGGACACCACAATCTGTTCATTGTTACATTATGTTTACTTTGACTTTTTTGGATTACACTCAAAATGAGATAAAATGGTTAGTTTTGTGTTCATAAAATTCAGATTTTGGCTTTAAATAAAAATTTAGCTCAAAAAGTGTTTTTTAAAAAGACTGTTGATAAAAAATAGAATAAAAAATGTTTGAAAAAATAAAAGCAATAACTATAGTTAATAAAATAATAATACAATGCAAGTATAAGCTTTAATAAATTATTGAAAAACGACCAATCAAAGCACTCAGAAGAACTCCTGCAGGATCCAATATAGATCAAACAAACCTTTACGTTTATCAGAGAAAATATGGCGTTTTTTAGCCTGTAAGGGACAGCACGGGTGAGTGAACTTGTTTCAGGGCAGGGCAAACACACACAAGTACACGGCTTGTGAAGCACACAATAAGCATTAAATAAAACCATGTGCACATAAAGAGTAAACATTGGTACGAGTGACTCTTTGTGACGTCAGCGTATGAAAGCGGGGCCTCCGCTCCATCATTGGATGATAGACGTGGAGGAAAAAGGGGAAATGTTCCCTTTGTGTGAGGAGAGAGTTGCTGAGGATGCAGAAAAACCAAAGCCCTCGCTGCCTTTCTCTCTTTGTCTCACGTTTGCTACGCTGGCCAAACGCTTTGCTCTCCAGATTAGAGGATCAGGATCAGGATCAGGGTCAGCTATGACCGGTCAGCTCATTCTGACTGTTGACCCACTAAAAAAACCTGCACGGCTGTGCTCAGCACCTGAACCACGGTTTGACTAGCTTTTTAACACACAAAGCTTCCTAAATCATACACGTTTTATTATCATATAAATTACAACTCAATGTTGACAAATCTTACATAGAACGTTAGAACTCTTTAAAAACTGTAAATATTCTCCAATTTATCATTCATAATTATTTTATAATTTGATGTTTACAGACACATTTTTGCACGTTACATCTTTAGGCATATTATTAATATTAAAAATGATGATCGCAGCAACACATTTTTAAATAAAAATCTAATCATTCAAATTAAAAGATATTGATAATACACCGACATTAAGCTGTTAATCAGTCAACGAGTGTGAAAACAAGTGAAAAATAGGTGAATTGTAAAATAACTTAGTTTGTTGTCATTTTCATCATCGGCTTCAAGTTTCTTTTAAAACAAATTATTTACAAACTAAATTGTAAGAAGAAAAAAAAACTTTTCAAAAGCAAATTAAAGAGATGGGATAAATGTTTATTAATTGATATTAAACTTACACAACTTTAGCAGTGGTTGATTACAAGATTAATAAAGGGAATTTAGGGAAATTGTGTGAAATCATATGAAAATAAACCTACCAAACATCTCTATGATAACATGCATTTATTTATATAATTTTAATTCATTCAAACTATTCCAAAAGTCCGAGCATATCTTCAGTTGTTCTTTAACATTTAGTTATTCAGAATTATTCTTTAAAGTCTGTCAACCAGTAATCTTTGAGATAAAGAATTATACGTTCATATTTTAAGTTTATTTCACCATTTAATTTTTCATTATTTTATAAATTTCAGTTTAAACATTCTCCAGTAAAATTGAAAAGCTTTAATGTGAGCTAAATAATTAATGTAAAATCAAACATTTTCCTTTTTTCTTCAGCTTTTGTTGTGCTTTACACAGTGTGTGTGTGTGTGTGTGTGTGTGTGTGTGTGTGTGTGTGTGTGTGTGTGTGTGTGTGTGTGTTACTCTGAGTGACAAACGCAGCAGATGCTGACATTATCAAATGCTGAGAGCCCGTCTGTCCTTCCCTCCCCCTACGCTGCCTTTTCTGCCCTGTTATGGCCCTGAGACGTGTGTGTGTCTGTCTGTGTGTGTGTGTGGTGTGTGTGTCTCTGTGTGCGTGTGTGTTTGTAGGTGTGTCAGTGCATGTGTGTGTGTGTTACAAATAGACCTGGCTCTGCTTGGCCGTATCAGGCCTCGTGTTGACCTGCATCGTGTCTGCAGCAGTTTATCCCTCAGCTGTCGCTCTGTGTGTCTGTGCGTGTGTGTGTGTGTGTGTGTCTCTCTCACAGATTACAAATGTAAAAGTGGGAGCTTGAATTAGTCCAAAGAAGTGAGTTAGTTTGCAGTAACACTGAGCAGTGCTGCTTTACTCTCTCTCATCCATCCATTCATTTTCAATTAATTCACATTTTTCAAACTAAGAGTTTTCTTTGGTCATTTTATTTTGAAGAATTGTCACTTTTGCTTTTTTTTGACAGTTTGGTTAGACTCAGAGCTGAAGTGACGCCACCGTGGAGCGTATATAATTATTTACTGCAGGGAGAGAGTTTCACCAACACTGAGTGTAGACAGAATTAAGTTTTACTTTTTGCCATTCGATTTATTTCATAGCTTTTAGTATTTAAACTTGTCTTTTTAAAAACAAAACAAAAATGGCGGAAATGTGATTTACCGTAAAATTTCTAATTTAGAAAATATCTAAAAATTAAAAATATCAAAAACCATTTTTTTAAATCTAAAAATGAATTAAAAATCTTGAAAATCCCAACCTCGTGTGTGTTGTGTTGCTAGAGTTGATCAGTCATGGTGTGTAACTTCTCTTTCACAGATCACTGATGAAGCCTCTGCGTCGCATCGTCACACAACCACGACACAATGCTTTGCTAAAGCTGGTAAAATGGAACCAAATCACCTCTTCAATGGATTTGGTCCCCTTCAACCAGCTGTAGCTATGCTTTGATGACCACGGAGACAGGCCACGCCCTCACGCCCTCAGCCAATCAATGCACAAAGAAAAGAGGAACAACAGTAAAGATAGTAAAGGTAAAAAAGGGGGAAAACCAGAGTAAAATACTAAAAACAAGGAAATATCTAATAAATCATAATGTGCTGCAATAGTTACATGATTACATGATTATGTTAAGCCTGTACCTGTGATACTGTGATGTTTCTATGAATAAAAAGTGTTGAACTGTGTGTGTATCAAAGCCCAATAAAGAGCTTTGGATGATGGTGGGTCTCTGTGTCCTTATCCACTGCTTTCAAAAATAGGATGAAGACGTGCAGCAAGAGCTATTTCAGAACCACTGCACTCACATGTCTGTGTGAGAATGTGTGGCGGACACACACACACACACACACACACACACACACACACACACACACACACACACACACACACACACACACACACACACACACACACACACACACACACACACACACACACACACACACACACACACACACACACACACACACACACACACACACACACACACACACACACACACACACACACACACAAACAAAATAAAGCTGCTATCAGTAGATCAGGGCTGTCTAACATACGCTCACTTACACAAAACACATTGTGTGACATTAGTACCAGCAGCTGCTGTTCCTAACCTGTCCACTGGGGGAGAACAAACAGAACAAACCAGCAGGGGCAGCACGCGCACACACACACACACTTAACAGAAAACACTGTTCTGTCCATCATGAACAGAGAATGAAACCACCAACTGGACCAGCAGCCACTATGAAGCACGGTGGGAGCAGCATCATGCTGTAGGGCTGCTGTTCTTCAGCAGAGACAAAACCAATGAGAGACTAGGAGAGAAAGTAGAACCCTCAACATCCAGAGCTCCAACAGACTGGTTTCATCAAAGTAAGTCCATGTGTCCCAGTCCAGAACTTCATCATCATCAACATCAACATCTGCTCTGGGTCCAGGGTCAGTCAGTGTGCACATACTGTTACACACACACTCACATGCATACCGTTACATGCACTGTACTGGAACACACACATGAACTGTTACGCACACTGGCACACACACACACACACACACACACACACGCACACGCACACACTAACTGTCCCATTGGTGTGTGAGTGTGAATGAGCTGATATGTAAAGCACTTTGTGACCTCTGTCTGTGAAAGGTGCTATATAAATAAACATTACTTACTTACTTATGCACTCTGCTGCTACACATCCCACTAAACACTGTGCTACACGCACACAGTTACGCACTATTACACACTACTACAAACTCTGCTACACACACACAGTTATACACTAGCAGCTGTGTTCCCAGTAACACACACTATTACACACACTCTAACAACACTGTAACACAGCCAGTCTTCAGTGTTAACTGAAGCTAAAGGAGCATCAGTATGTGTGTCCTATGATCCATATTGTCTTTTAAAGGAGAATCTGAGGTTTATTTTAGCTGTAAAAATATTTCCTCCTAATGAACTTTACACCTGTTTGTGTCCAAACGTCATCAGTGAGGTTGTGTAAAGATGAAGCAGCAGCAGCATGAGTGAGATCATCATCATCATCATAGGTTATCCTACCTGGGGTTCCCCCTCAGAGCAGCGTGATGCAGGGCGTTGAAGCCGTTGTTGTTGGTGATGGTGACGTCAGCTCCAGCTTCCAGCAGCACTGACAGCATGTCGTCTCTCTTTTTACTGATGGCATCATGTAGGGGCGTGTCTCCCTCTGAGTCCTACACGTTAATTAAACACATTAACACAACGTTTAATCTACACTGATACACTTTGATTAATTTTAAATACTGAATGAGTGACTTTGCACATTATTTTGGTTATTGAAAGAGTAACTAAATCCCCAAAGCACGTTTTTTCTGCTGAATGATTAATTAATTGTGTTTGAGGTAGTGTTTTTGATTGATTCAAGTCTAACTATTTTAATTATTACTATTTTAAACATTAGGACCAGTTTGGCTGGACACAGTTGGAGTATATGGTGGATTGTCTCTAGTCAGCTTCTGTAGATTTAACTTTATTGGAAAACCTTCCCTTTAATCACCATATTGGATTTAGAATTTATTTAAAAAATTTCGACTTTAACTTATTCACTGCCATTGATGTAAAAATACATCAACTGTGTTTTTTGATGGGGGTTGCTAGGAGACAGTGTGACGAAGTCCTCTCATGAATATCAGCCTTGTACTATGATGTAGTGACCAACTGGTGGCATGTAGGTGGCAGCAGCGCACCTTTGGATGAGAGATTAGCCATGATTATCACCATCACTGGGGATGGAGAAGCCAGGAACGAGGCAGAAAATGGCGCTACAAGGGAAGATTGTGAAGTTACCAGCAGCTCACACTCAAGCAGAGGAAGTGTGGACCTAAGTGGACTACTGAGAGTGTTGCGATCATAATAGGAAAATGATCAACAACCCAGGCCAAATGTTTCGACTCGGCATGTCGGGAGGAGGAGGAAGTTGCGTGTTTGGGAACTGACTCGGATAAAGGCCAAAATACAGTAAGCAAACCATCCAACTCTGACCCAGATAGCAAAACAATAATAATTTTGCCATCAAAAGCCTGGTCTCATTGTTGTTTTATAGGAGGAAACCAATGTTGAGGTGTCACTAAAGCAAAAAAAAAATTTTTTTAAAGTCACTGACAGGTTTTTTCAGAAAAAGCATTCAAAAGCATTTCATTATGATATACATTTTTAATATACCGTCGTACCGGTATATATACACAACGTTCGTAACGATACGCTGCGCCATGTCAGACCGGAGCCTTTTCAATGTTGCACTGCGAAGGTAAACAGAAGACCTCTGGTTACGGTGTAAATGGATAACTGAAGCTGCAGAACTGGTAGAACATGATGACACAGAAGAACGTGTGTCAAAAAGAGGAGCCCTGTCTGTTGTTTAGTCGGCAGAGCAAGTTGGATGCAGAGCGGAGGTGGAGAGTTAGACCTAAGTTCTCAGATGTGCACCCACACGTTTGTGAATAAAGGAGTTCAACAGCAGGTAAATCCCTACAACATTTGTTCTGCTTGGAAGAGACCAAACGTATCGTTAGCCTCTCTGGTAACTAGCCTGATGCTAGTGTGTGTGCGCACTGCGCACAGATGTTTGAGGGCGTGTTTGTCTGCTCCAGACAACTGTTTGTTTGCACGTGCATGCGTGTTTGTGTGCGTGCGCTCGCGCCAGTGTTTGTGTGATTGGCGTGTGCGCGTGTATGTTTGTGTGTGAGAATAAACCATTTTAAGTCAATCTACTGCTGTATTTCCTATATCAAGCACCTACAGCAGAACGTGCAGGTGTGTTCTATTTCAACCTCTATCTGCAGACCTTACACACTTTATTTAGTAAGCAGCTAATACATGCTCTGCACCTGCAATGCCAACAAAATTAAGTTGTCGTACTTCATCAAGAAAAACATACATTTCAATCTGTGAAATGAAATGAGGAAAGTAAGCATTAAGAGTGCAGTTACTAAAAGCACATTACTGGCCTTACTTTACAGCACTGTGGCACTTTTATTTTCTTAATTGTCAGACATTTTTATTTAATATTATTTAATCTTTCACTAAAGTTTAAAGTGATTTTTGTTTTTTATTGCTTGACTGATCAAGCTATGTCACAGAAGTGCCCTGTTTAGGGTTGAATGTTAAAATAAGGTGAACAAAATAAATAAGGGAAATCCTGGATCTGTTTTTTGCTCTTCTTTATCTTTTGAAAGCATTATAGAAATATTGGATCGGGACTCGGTATTGGACAATTTTCAAAATCAAAGGACTCGAACTCGGGGGCAAAAAAACCTAATCGGGACATCCCTAGTGAATGAGTTAATCTTGACATTTCAACTTTGTTCTCCAAATTCAAACTATTCTCAACATTTCGACTTTAATGTAGACGTTAAAATTCAATTTTAATGTCGTCATTTTGACTTTATTTTTAACATTTTGACTTTATTCTCAACATTTTGACTTTAATCTACATGTTAAATTTCAACTTTATTCAGGGCATTTTGACTTTATTCTCGACATTTTTACTTTATTCTCAAAACTTCAACAATATCGTCCAAATTTCAACTTTAATGTCATCTTTTCGACATTAATCTCAATGTGAATTTCAACTTTAATGTCAACATTTCGACTTTATTCTCGAAATTTTGCCTTTATTCTTAACTTTTCGACTTTATTCTTAATTTGCCCAAAATTATTTTCTTGTTCAAAATTGGCCCTAATCTGCTTCCGTAGTTTAGTTACACTTTAACATGAAAAATGAATCAGTGGATATTATTTAATTTCATTTTTTAAGTGTTTTATTGAAAGAAGGAACGCATGATATAATTAATCTATTTTTGTTTAATTTTAATTAGTTTTGTAAAGAATGGTTGAACAGAAGTGAATGATAGTTTCTAATATTATGATGGGATGGTTCCACTGGTTGCTGGTTAGAATCCTACCTGCAGACTGGGATGGCAGCCAAAGTCCAGCAGAGTCTTCACCACCTGGAGGTGTCCTTTGTTCACGGCGATGTGTAACGGCGTCTGTCGTCTCTTGTTTCTGGCGTTCAGGTCGGCCCCGCCCCTCTGCAGCACCTCGATGACGGAGCCCTCGTCTCCGAAGGCGGCGTGGTGGACGGCCCGGTCCCCGTCTTTGTCCTAACACAGTGAGACACAACGTTACCTCTGGACCTCAGGAACCTTTTACGCTCTATGAGTGATGGAGCAGCAAACCTCAGCCTCCAGGTCCACGCTGTGTTTGAGCAGCAGCTTCAAGACGTCCACATGACCGTTCTGACTGGCTGCCTGCATGGCTGTGTGTCCGGCACACTGCCCGTTCACCTGACACACACACACGCACAAGGAGATGGAGGGAACATCAACCACTTATGTGGGAAAGAGTCAAACTTGACTAAAACAAAACATCAGTCACTGTGAATGATTTGGTATCAATGAGCGTCTCACCAAGTATTTACTCATCCTGACCAGCAGGTGGCTCCACTGTTTTTACAAATGTCTTCTAACATTTGAAATGTCTTCAAAATAAAAATAGTAGATCTATTGTATGTCTAACAAGACATCATTATGCACCATATTCATTTATTTTCCTTTTAAAAATAGGACTAATGTTTTAGAGCCTGTAAACATCCCATTGTTTTCTATTGGAGTGAAGGATTCAGCATGCTTTTTACATCATTTAGCAGCTTTTTAGATCATTTAGCAGCTTTTTATATCATATAGCAGATTTTTCATTCACAGTGACAACTTGTGCTGCTTTTAGTTGCACTAGAAAACCAGGAAAAAATAAGGATGTCGATGGGAACCTCTTTAGTTCATTAAAAAAAAATAAAAACAGTTGTGGCCGCAGAGGGCGACAGTTCCAACTCTGAGGTTTGGTAGTAAACAATGAAGCAGAGAAGAGCCCTCCTCAGGAACCTTTACTCTCCCTTAAACAGTGCGCTGACACACTCTGGTAGCTTAAGTTAGTGAGTAATCCCTAGGGATGTAACGATTCACTCAACTCCCGATACCATTCGATTCACGATACGATTCTCTCACGATTTATTTTACAAAATGGGACTGTAGTCAAATGATGACTGAAAAATATTCCTTTATTTTTTTTGGGAAAAAAACTACAAAATACTGTACTATTTTCCTTTTATTTTTAATTGTCAAAAGAATCCCTTGATAAACTATTCAAAACAATGCAATTTAACTAAAAATAAATCTTGAATGAAATAAATAAAGGAATAATACAAATGAAGAAGAAGCTTATTAATTTAAATTATGGTTCTATAGTAAACAATGCAAAACTGCATAATAGTTCTTTTTCTTTTTAAAAGTGCAACTGAAAATGTATTTTGTGCCTTAACAATTGGACTTTAAAAAAAAAAAAAAAACGTCACTGCACTGATTTACGTCAGATATTTGTTTGGACCAGCAGAGGGCGCTGGTAACCCACTGGTCGGTTGGCATGCAGCTAATCTAGCAGTGAAGAAGAGATGCTATGCTAACAGACAGAGCTAATAGAAAAACGTGACTTTTACAGATATTCAAGTAATATTACAAATATTCTTTCGGTGCTAAAGGGGTAAAGAATCATTTATTAACATGTAACATTAACATGTAAGAGTAGAAGGCGGCCAGAAAGAAAATAGTAGCAGATTCCGCCCGCCGGTACACTGCTGGACAAGAAAAGGGATAATATGTATCGCCCTCTGCTGTTTAAAAAAAGTACTGCAATTCAATTTTCAAAGTATCGATGTCAATCGTGATACCTATGAATCGATTTTTAACTGCCTTACGATTAATTGTTACATCCCTAGTAATCACGGATAGTTGAAGACAAACTCTGAGGATAGAAGGACTTTTGGGAGGGAAAATGATGCACTCCTCTTTGTCACAGTGATATGAAAGAAGAGGTGCGGTGTGGTGCATTTACTCACATCCACGTCAGGTCTCTTGAGGATGTCCTCCACCTTTGCCAGATCTCCATTAGCTGCAGCCTTCACCAGTTCCTCGTTGATGTCTCCTGATTCCTGCGTCTCAAACAGCTTCTTCAGTAACTGGGACAGACGCTCTGGGAACACACAGACACAGACACATTCAGCACCAGTATAACTGTAGCGCTCAGTGTTTTCCTTCTCCAGAAACAGGAGAGGATGATGGACATCAGAATAATAATATCCTCCTTTACTCTCACCTAATATGAAAAATTCACTTTATAATAGTTTTGCTACAGTGATATACATTCCTTTAGCCTCATTCAGAGGGCCAAAGTTGAAAAAGTTGTTTCCTCCCTCCTTTGTTATTCCACATTTTGTAAAAAGTCAGCTTCAAACGGGCAAATTGGATTTTTCTCGCCATATGACATCACATCATGGAAACTCATCCTCCTGACAATCCTGGCTCCTCCTACCTCCTCCTCCTCCCAATGAGCTCCTCCCTCTCAAACTACCTCACAGCTAAAACACTGCATGGCTATCTAAGTCAGGAGGACTAATCCAGGTGAGATGAGGCAAAATGGTTCCTTGTAGAGTAAAGGTTGCAGACCCCTGACCAGAGGAAGAGGGTCAGGAGACCCCACTATAAGAGCTGGACCCTCTGAATTTAATTCCATGGGGTGAAGCAATGCAGATGCTAAGTTGGTTAGGCTACTGTTAAGTTAATTCCAGTACAGCATTTCTGGAAAATAAAAAAAACATGTAACCTGTTATGCTTTGCTGTTATTTAAAACATTTTGTTACATCTTTTAGAAACACACACCATGAAGTAGCGTTTGTCTGACTCACAATCACAATAGCTGCTGAAATAGCCATTCGTTTTACTGTAATGTGCAGTTCTTTGGCTGAAAACATCAGCTGTTGTGTGGAGTTAGCGTCTATAGACACGCCCCCTCATGCATATACACGAAGGCCCCAAAACAGCATGTTTTTAGAAGAGTCATTAAACTGACTTTTCAGAGGGATAAAACTCTAGAAAATGGGCGAGTATGGGAAAACAAACCTCAAACACTGTTTTTGGGGTTCATAGAACAAATGGAGATGAGTGAAAGACAGCATAATACTGGACCTTTAAATGGATTTAGCCTAAAATTTAAAAATTACAAAAACAACTTTTTATCTAAAACAATAAAATCCTTTTATTTTTTTCTTGTGATTCAAAGTAAACACTGAAAAATGAACTTGATTGAATCAAAAAATGATCAAATTGTTTGAGGTGAGAACTGATTCATAAATCCCCTTCAAAATAAAGCACAGGATGTTTTTCTCTCCATTTAAAAATGTTGTCAACTTTTACATGGGAGCAACATATCCGTGGGTTTTTAAGCTGCAGCACCATCTACTGAGCTAAAGGAAAACTGCAATTAAAGAAAACCACTTTTCCTCTGATTTGTAAACCAATACTAAATCATTTCTCTTATTATTCCATTATTCCCGTCTACTGTAACAGGTGTGAACTAAACTCAGTTGTAAAGATAAAAGCCCTTCAAAATAAAAGCACATAATGGTTTTATTCACTTTTCTTACCTCCAGACGCGTTGCTCACAGCAGAGCCTGATGGAGCGATCTTAGTGACAGCAGCAGGATTGTAGGTCCAGGAAGTCCCACACACCTCCACCTTCAGGTCACTGTCAGAGTAAATCTGCTGCACACGGCCCACCTTACCTAGAGTCTGACACACACACACCGCCATGCTTAAGAGTCATTTTAACACAAACCAATGCCTCACTCTTTAAATATATACAGTATATATCTATAGATTAATGCATAACCAGGAAAAACAATAAAAAACAACAAAACACTGCAGGACTCTTGTTTAATAAATACACACATTAAAAAAACAGACAGAGCTCTGCTGTGAGGAGGGAAACATAAACACTTAATTATAGAATTAGATCTAATACTTTAGGCCAGACATGGACAACAGTGTGTGTGCAGCCGCAAAAGTAAACACACAAAATGACCAACAACACAGCAACAATACACAAAATGGCTCCAAAGAATACATACATGAAATGATTCACAAAATAAAAACACAAACAGCAAAAGAAAAAAAATATATACATATATTCATATATATATAAACACAGTTCCTTTGTTGTTTCCTGTGTTAATGCTCTGACTGGTCTTTATTTATTCTAATGCTGACATGAATGCTGGTCATGTGACCCTCAGATCAGATATATAATCTGTGATTAAAGTTTCCCATCTGTGCTTTAGGTTATTAGTGGTTTAATGTTCTGTCATACACACTTAGCGTAGCCGCTAATAATCTGTGACTCTAACGGACACAGTTAGCATCAGAAAGCTCATTACCGGCAGCATGGCCTCGGCCCACTCCCCATGTCCTCTCTGCAGCAGTTTGATGCGGTCGATGTCGTAACAGATCTGAACCAGGTCTCCCACTAAGAACTGAGAGGTACCTCCTTCTGCTCCTGCTGCTACTTCACCGCTACGCACCACGTTAGCCTTGGTTAGCACCGCAGGGTTAAACGTCCACCTTACGGTTAGAGAGAGAACAAACACATTAATGATCATTCAATATTATCCACTCGGGCTCTGTCTGAGAACCACCGCTCACCGATTCCCACTGGGGTACTGCACCACGATGTCGTGGTCCTCGTCGATGCCACACACGGTGCCCGTGGTGGTGAGGGTCTCGAACATGCCGTCCGTCCAGCCTCCATGGCCGTGTTGGAGTGACTGCACGATCTCCAGATCCAGATCGATGTTGACCAGGTCCCCGATCTGGAGCCCACCTGGGTTCCTGTTCCCGTTCTGCTCACCTGGAGACACAGCATTCAGACTTTTTATTTCTACTACTTCTTTTACATTATTTAGTTGTATAATGACCTACAAACAAAATAAAAACAACAAATTGTTGTATAAGAACTATCCAAAAATGCTTAAAAGTCATTGTGTCAATTTTATTATTTTGGTTCTTTGTTTGTTATTAAGCCTGAAAAGAAAACACAGCATTAATCATCAGGTAATTTATCCTGTGAATTAACACTTGTGTATTGAGGAAACGCTCATTTATTTGTAAAGTATCAATAGCAGTTTATTGCGTTGTAATTATTAAAGACAACATTATAAATGCAAGTTTTAAATTAACAATACAAGGAGTTATTAATTATAATTAATGTTAGTCATTATTTTTCATCTTTAATAAATGACCTAAATAATCAGAAACAGAAATATTTTAATGATCCCAGAGGTAAATTACTTTCTTATAGAAGCTCAAGAAAGATTACAGATGAAATAAAGAAATGCTAAACAAAGACAATAAAAAGAAAACGTACATAATAAACTAAATAATAACAATAATAACAACTAAATAAATGTTAAATACAAACATGAAGACAATTATTCAATGGGAGAATATCTGCAGTGTTTAATTTATTTGTTTATTTATTGATAAACTGTATGAGAAAGATAAACTTCACTGTTATGAGCTGTGCTGACCTCTGCTGGTCACACTATGAACTGCACTGATTGGTTCTCTTACCTAAAACAGGGCAGTGGTCGCGGTAAAAAGAGCCTCCTTTGGCGTCCTGGACACATTTCAGATCAGACTAGAACAGAAAACACAACCAGGTTAGACACAATGATAACATAATAAATAGTAATAACAATAATTAATGATGCACTTTTGGAGTTTTCCATTGATCTAATAACTACTGGCTGAAGAACGAGAATCAGAATGGTTTTTATTTGTCAAGTACAGTTTAAAACAGCACAAGGAATTTAACTTGGCAGTTGATGCAAAGAACAAAAAAAAGGTAAACTTGAAACAATAATAATAATAATAATAAATATAAAGGATAAGGAATAAAGGAGGACTTATTCAAATGTTAATTATGACAGAGCTGCTCTTTGTATGATTGTATGATCATTTAAAGCTTCACTACTTTGTGTTCTGTAATAGGTTCAAATCCCACACTTCTGTCTCTATCAACCTTTTTTCAGTTCATTCTAAATGTTATTATCACTGAGAGCTTCACAGTAATTCTGATCACTGATTTATCAGTGGAATAATGTTTATTTAGTAGCTTTAAACTAAAGACAGGCCACACATTGATGTTCAGCTGCTCATCTGTCTCACACTGTGCACATCTCACTAGTGTTTAACTAATAACTTGTCTTTCCACATGGTTATTAAATGCACACAACATTAATAACTAATTTAGAATAACCTGCTGTAGTAGACGAGTTTAGAAGAAAACATCAGTGTAGTCAACATGGAAAATAGTTAGTTTGCAACATTGCAATACTTATAATCATAGATTATTACATGTATTTGTGTTAAATGGCACGATTATTAGTATATGGGGACATTTTTATTAGGGGCACATTTGGGAAAAAATGTCCAGGTCAGATACTTTTTTACATATTGTTTTCAGTAAAAATGTGATACACTAAAATACCAAGTGTGCATTGTTTAATAAAGCAGAAAAATCCTAGCTTTCTAGTTTTGTAACGCAGGTTTGATTGATGATTGTTAGCACTTTTCCTTTTCACTCTCATTACCATCAACCGTATCCAAGGAAGCCTCAGAACTCTTTGATGTGAACGTTTAATAATCCAATGAAGGTCATTAGGTGTTAGAACAGGAACCATTGAGTTGTAGCTTTGTGTAATGGCTGTGACTAACTTCCATGATGTTCATTCCACTCCGTGACCACAAAAAGACCATCATTCAAGCCCATGTTAAACTAACAATAAAAACAATTCAGCACAACTAACATGGAATATATACAGTATGTTAAGGTTTCATTTTTTCAGACAATTTCTTTTTAGGAATTTCACTTTGATCTCCTGACATGTTTCGACTGTCAACTGTCGGTCTTCCTCGGAGGCCTCTGCTGATCACGATGGCTTTGAGATCAGGAGGTGGAGCTTCAACATCAACATGTAGGTGGGAACATTTTCTCTCTCCCACACCTGGGACTTTCTTCTCCAGAGACCATCGGGCGACCGGGGGCGTGGCCTGCCTGACAGAACTGTCAAGTTGGCCACGCCCAGAAATATCTCATCAGGACACATCAAAGCTTATCAGAATAGATCAAAGTAAATTTTCTGAAAAAAGTTGTCTGGATAAATTAAACCTTAACATATTATTAAAAAAGAAGACAAGATTAACATTCTGGAATTATAACATGGAACATTAAGCTATCTACTGCAACCTTTACATTCCATGATTTTCAAAATCACAAATGTGCCCCAAATGAAAATTTTGCGCACATATGTGCATATTTTAAATAGTATGATAACAAATAGCTCTAAAAATGAATGATTGAATGGGCATGAAGGATCTAATGTTCATATATCTATGTTCCTGTGTGGTGTTGGGCTAACAGAGGCGTTGATGAGGGCTGCTTTGTAAAGCTCTGAGACCTCAGTGAAAGAAACAGATTGCTTTTCTCATGCAGATCTTTGTCCTGCAGCTGCTTCAGAGCAGAGGAGGAGCTGCAGGTCGTGCTGTGCAGCAGCTGATCCTGTGTGTGTGTGTCTGTGTGAGTGTGTGTGTGTGTGTGTGTGTGTGTGTGTGTGTGTGTGTGTGTGTGTGTGTGTGTGTGTGTGTGTGTGTGTGTGTGTGTGTGTGTGTGTGCGCGCTCACCATTCCCTCAAAGCCCACCCTGTAGAGGTTCTTAGCCCCATTGTCCCACAGTACGTAGGCTGCACTGTGAGGACTGGCTGCACTCCAGTCCTGGATCTCTGTCACCTGCACAAACACACATACTTTACTTCAGTGTGTGTATCACATCTCGCGCGCGCACGCACGTTAACAGTAGCACCTGTAGAGCTGAGGATCTAATTATCCATCTACAATGACAGTACTGAGGCTTGTTTTGTGTTTAAATGTTGAACCTAATGCAGAGTGATGGGAGTGATCAGTGGTTGGTTCAACTTCTCAGTGTCTATGAAACGTTAGCTCTCACGTGTTCCTGCTCAGGTTTGTTTGAGTCTGGAAGGGTCGTCAGATCAACCAATAATCCTCTTTCTTCTCTCAGATTTTCGTGAAACTTTGTGGAATGGTTGAGAAACAGACAAAACTCACTTATTTACCAAGAAATTCTGACATTTTTACCAATTGTTCTGTGATTATTCAATATTCACACCATAAATGTTTAGTTTGATCTGATGAATACTTTTTGAGACATGAACAATTTAGTGAGGGGGTGTGTCCTTATATTTCTTCCATTTTCAGCTTCCAATATCTCAGGAACTACACCACATAGGAAAGTGAAATTATTAATTAATTTCTGTTATGATGTTAAATATTAATGTATTTTAAAGGAAAAACATCCTCAAACAAGAGAAATTTGTTCACAACAAATATTATGTATTCAAAAATAAATGTTTCTCTGATGCAAGGGTTTTTATAATTTTTATGTTACTAGTAAAAAACTAATAAACCATAAATTATTATTAGACACAGAGCCAACGTACAATGGCTTCATGTAAAGGATTTTCCATATTCACAAATGGTGAAATATCCCAGTTTGGGTCTAAAATAAAAATTAATAAGTCACATTAAGAAAATTTGTTTTAAATCCCTTGAAAGAGAACATTTACCAAATGTAACTTTCCTATGTGGTGTAGTGCCTCAGATACTGGAAGCTGAAAAAGGAAGAAAAATAAGAACGAGCAAAAAATCTACACATACCCCCATCACCGTATCTCAAAAAGTATTAATCCAACCAAACTAAACATTTACAGTGTGACTATTGAATAATTAAGGAACAATTGGTAAAAAAAATCATGTCCAAAAGATTGACTCCAATATATTAAGTATGAAAGCTACAGTGTGTCATTTTTAAAGCTCTTTTCAAACTCTCTCAATTTGTTTCATAAGTATTTTCTATAGAATCCAACTGTTATTTTAAATCATAAACTTCAAATGTAATTTCCAAAACATATTCTTCACATTTTTTCTTTAGAGGTAGCTGATGATGTCAGAAAGATTCCCTGTGTGTTTTGTGATGTGCAATATGATACTTTTATAGCTATGAGTGAATATTTGCAGCATGGTCACTGGAAAAATCTAGACTTGAGCATAAAAATGACACTAAAATCATCTGTGTAGCTCTCAGACTTCCAAAGATATTATCGCTAATTAGCCCTAAACTGCGTTAACTAATATCTCACTAATTAAGAGGATGTGAGTTAAAATAAGTGAGCTCTCATTGTTCCCAACCATTCTACAAAGTTTGACTAAACACTCTGAGCAATGAAGGAGATGGAATGAGCTAAAGTCTTTGTACAGGGGCTGTGTGTTTAAAGGTGTTTATAAGGAAGTAAGGGTGTGATGGTGACCTTTCCTCTGCGCCCATTTCCTCCGTCCTGATCCTCCCACTGCCAGTCCACTCCTCTGACCACACGCCCTCCAGTGAAGATCCCTCTGGCTGTGATCTTCTTAGACTTACGACGAGACTCCAGGAGCACTCTAAGCACAAAACAAGTTCACATTGTCAATAATACGTTGTTCCTACCCATAATGCATCAGTTACTGTCTTTAAAGCAGTGGATGGCCAGTGTTGCTGAGGATTATAACACCTTAATGAGTGTGTGTAGTCTTTCTACGCGGATTTATGACGTTTACGGCGCTGCAGTGCATCACAGAATGAAGAGTTGATTTGAAACGAGCCAAACTTCCGTTTTTGATCCTCCCTAAGGTGTGTTTACATGTTCTCACTCTGTGCACTGTTGAAGGCAGCTAAAGGAGCCACAGTGATTGTGCACATGGAGCACTCCAGGGCTTGGTTGGTAACAATCAGAAGACTTTAGTCCAAAAGCAGGTTCAGACCTGACGAGGTAAAGGAAAGTATGTGAGGAGACTCAACTGAGTTCATCTAAAGTAGTAACTGCTCACCTGGAAACCAGCTGTGAGCTCAACCCAGGGACGTTCATAATAATACATAAAAACACAATTTTATAATTTAAAAACTATGAAAAATAATCTTTCTTGGTATGTTTTTTTTACCTACAAACTTGGATAGTCTTAAACATGTGTTTGTTTGATAGAAGGGCCACGTTATGTACAGTACATTCATGTCAGCATTTAGAATAATGACTAATCTGAGCATTAACCCAGGAAAGAACAAAGGGTTTTTATTAGGGGTGAGTATTGGCAAGGATGCTGCAATACGATACGTGGGTCACGATACAATATTATCACGATATATCGCAATATTGTACCCAGTTAATATCAAAATAAACTTAGAGATGAACAATCAAGTTGCTGTATATGTTCATCAGAAGATATTGATCATTCAGAGGACAAAGTTAGTCAAAACTATTTGCATCAAAACATCCTATTTATTATTAGTGTTTTTGCAGATTTCACTGAAAAAAAGAAAATGCAGTGTTACACACTGCCATCAAAAAATAAAGTGCATCAAGTTTCTTTTCACTGAAACTACTGTGTAGAAGTCTCAAAGTAACCATGACAACATAATGACGGCATCATAACAACTGTAAGTGAGAACATTAAGGATAAATCACCCTGAGTTACTGACAATGCACAACAATAAGAAAAAATAAATTATCCTATTTTATCAGTTTAAGCACTGATCTGAACAAATTATGTGAAAAAAATGCCTCTGCATACATAAATATTGCAGGCATTACACACTGCCATCATAAAATCAAGTGCATCAAATAACCATTGCAACAAATTGAAAGCATTGTAACCACTGAAATATTGCACAAATACACAAAAATATTGATTAAATATAAAAATAATAAAATAAATAAATACATTTTTAAAAAATCGATTTTTTAAATTTAAAAATTGATTTAAAATCGGCACCCAAAAAAATCGCTATATATCATGAAATTTTTTTTTTTTCACACCCCTAGTTTTAATGGTAATTTTGTGTGTTTTTTCTGTCGTTCTGTGTATGTTTGTTGTTGTCTTACTCGTTATGAGGCATTTCTGTTGTCCGTGTATTTTTCCTGTAAAACATATGGGGTTTTTTTAAACATATTGTCTATTTGTGCTGTCATTTTGCATTTTTTGGAGTAATCGCTGTGTATTTCTGTTGTTGTTTTGCTTGTTTGTTGGTACTGTGGGTTTTCAGAGTAATTTTTCATGTTTTTCTTGTCTTTCTGTGTACTTTTGTTGTCATTTTCTGTAATTTTGTATATTTTTCTGAGTAATTTAGTGTATTACTGTTGTCGTTTTGTTCACTTCTGGAGTAGTTTTGTATGCTTTTGGAGTGTTTTCTGTGTTTTTCTCTGGTCTTTAACTGTATTCTCCTGCAATGTATTCTTGCTTTCATTTTGTGTATTTTTCTGTCATTTTGTTCATTTACTTTGGGGGCCACATGAAATTAGTTGCCTATGTCTGCGTTAGTGAGACCTACTGTGAGAGTAGGATTACACACAGTTTCTATCTTTACTTTGTTTCATTAGAAAAAACAAGCCCATGGTTTAAAGAGTAAAACCAGAGCTGATCTATTCCCACATGAGGAGAAACGTCTGCAGATCAACAAGCGTCAAGAAAACAGACAAGGCTTTAAAAAGGTGTTGAAATGTAAAAGAAGAACAAAAGCAGGAATATTTCCCACAGTTTAACCAGCAGTGCAGTGTTCTAACAATAACTCACATTTTCCTGCTTCACACGTCACTGAGACACAATTTAATCAATCACCATTAATCAGTCCCAACCTCAGCCGTCAGTTTGTACATAAATGCTCCGTTTGGTATTGAAAGCCTTCAAACGTGTTCTCTATCAATTTTTGTTATCACAGCAAAACATGATAACCAGTCCAACCCTAACACTAACAGATCAACATGATCACCAGTTGAGCCGTTACACCTACAGACTGTGACAAACGTTTGGTTGCATTGATAAACACTGATGTGAGTGCATGTGATTTCAGATTGTTTAATCATGTCATCAGTCTATCATGTGACTATTATTCAGCTGCTCATAGTAAACTATCACTTTCCCCCAACAAACTTCATTATGTGCACAAACATGTACATGAAATAACATCCCCAAGTTCCCCATAAACCCTTAAAGAATAATAGTATGACAAAAAATAAAAAAACAAATAGGAAAATAGTCATCAATAGAAAAGCAAATAGAAATAAAACAAATACAAATATAAAAACAAATTAAAAAAATAGGAAAAAAATAAATAAATAGAAAAACAAATAAAAAAATATGAATAAAAATAGAAAAACACCATTAATATAAATATTATATGTGCAAATATACAATAATAATACATTAATACACCAAACAACAGAAGCCCAACAGCAGCAGAATGGTGATTAAACTTCAGCATGTTAACATCTGATGTGAGATTTAAGAACATTTAAATTCTTTGTTTCAGAAGTCGAACCATGTTTTTATATCAGATGTGAGTTTGAAACCAAACAGTAGCAGTAGTAGACAGCAGCTGGACTGTGAAAGACCTGAATGTGGTCTAACTGAACATGCTGGGGGGGCTCACTCATTGTGAGCCTGTCTCAGGGGAAATGAAGTGCTACTATGTTCAAAGGCTGCCAGCTGCTGGGCCATGTGTTCATTCAGACCAGTGATCAACTGGTTCCACTTCTGTGTAATAAAACCATGGAGTTCACAGCAGGAAACTCAGATGTTAAAATGTCCAACAGGTAAATATTCACTATTAATCATTAAAACTGTATTTTGAACAAGGTAAGAGAAATAAAACGTACAAGAAAATATAAACACAAACACTAGTATATTACATTATATAGCTTATGCATTAAAACATGTATATAAATGTTTTTTCACCTTACTTTTATTTCAAAACTCCCTTCATTAAAAGAAACTAAAAATTACTACCAAGGTAGTAAAGTTTTTATCCCAGAGTTTAGTTACTTTTAGTGAGTCAGTAAGGACATCGGGAACTGGTGGCCCGGACGCATCATGCAACCCTCCGTCTAATTTCATGCAACCTCCAAAGTAAACGTACAAAATGACAGAAAAATACACAAAACAAAAGCAAGTATACATTCAAAAATACAAATAATTACAACATTGCAGGAAAATACAGTAAAAGATAAGAAAATATTCCAAAAACACACAACACTACTACAAAAATTAACAAAACAACAGCAGCATTACACAAAATTACCCCGAATAACACAAAATGACTCAAAAAAATATAACAAAAGAACACAAAAAGACAAGAAAAACAAAAAATCAGTCAGCAAACACACAGTACTAACAAACGATATGATCTCAAAAAACAAATTTTACAGAAAAAATACCCAAAAAGACAACAGAAATACAAAAAATGCCTCATAAAAAGCAAGAAAACAACACACACAGAATGAGAGAAAAACACACAAAGAATTACTATGAAAACTCTTTGTTGTTTCCTGTATTAATGCTCTGATGGGTTATTATTCTTAATGCTGACATGAATGTACATAACGTGGCATTTCGATCAAACAAACACATTTTTGTGGCCCCCGCTGTGATATAAGTTGCCCACCTCTGGTGTAGTGTTAGAGCAGGCAGCTAACAGCTCATTTCATAAAGAAAACTCCTTAAACACTCCTTAAATAGTGAGGGTAAGGAAGAAATGAGGAACACCTGAGTGGAAACAGGAGTTGACGGTCATAATAATGAGATATTGTCTTTCTCGTTCTTTGAGGGGAAGTGTTGAAAAGAACGTGACATCCTGGGAAACACTTTGTAACAGCACTGCGATAAAAAACTAACAAAAGCACCGACGGTCAAACAGGAAACTCTCAACAAGTCTGACTTTGATCTTTAGATCAAAAAAGAAGAAAAACCTGCTTCCATGGCATGGATCATCTCTGCTTAATCATTTCATATTTATCAGGGATGAATGGTGATGTTTCCATCATTTAATAAATAATAAGACAATGTAAGACATGTGATAACGTAGCTCCGCCCCTTTACCCTTTGACCATGCTCAACCAGGGAAAGTGACTTATTACATATGTTTTTTGTTAATGGATTAAACAACATGATAAAGAAAAAACATTATCTTTTTTATTTGAGAAGTTTTGAAAACTTTGCTTTGTTTAAAATCAAGTTTTGAGGTCAAAATTATGTTTTTAATGATTATAATCCATAAAAGTTTAAAATGATTGTTTCCGTTTTAAATCCTTCCTCCTCAGAGCACAAGTGTGTGAACCACTGACCTCTCGCTGCCCGGCGTGGTGATCCTGTAGAAGCGGTGTCTCAGGTGATGCTTGTCGCCATGGTAACAGGTGGTGCACAGGTCGTAGTTGGTGCACTCGGCGCATTTCCAGCGAATGCCAATGATTGGCTGCTGGCGGCAGGTGTCGCACATGGTTCCGTCGTGTTTGATGCCTGGAGACACAAAGATGGAGGTTTATGAAGACAAAAAGATCTGTAAACATGCTGTAAATATGACTAATATCTCAGATAAAAGACCCACGCACACAAATGGGAATGTGAACACAAACTGACCTGGTTCATGAACATGTGGGCGATATGAACCAAAACTCATATCTTGATCATTTCTCTCATAACAGTGATATATGATATAAATCTCTATATCTTTAACTCAAATTCTGAGCACAAAGACAATTCTGGTTTAAATTTGCTGATGTAAAATGCCACAGACACATTTTCATAATAAACAGCTGATCAATATGTGCCACTTTAGTCTTTTTCTCCACTAAGGCAGGGGTTCTCGCCAAATGCCTTCAAGAAACTAATACATTTTTAACAATTTGTGCCCATTTTTGCTTATTTTTTTCCCTTTTTCTGCAACTACACCAAATTTTCTATTTAACCTATTTCCATCACTTTTTCTTGCCATATTTTTGCTCCTTTTAATGCATTTTTTCTACATTACTCCTATTTATGACGCTTCTCTCCATCAAATTTCATTGCCTTTTTTGAACATGTTTTCCACTTTCAAGACATTTTCAGCACTTATGAACCCTTTCCACCACTTTTCCACTTAATGTCACATGTTGACCCATTATTGTTACTTTTAACCTCTTATTATTTTGCCAATTTAACCACATTCACAATATTGTATGCCCATTATTTGCCAGTTTAAACAAATTGTTCCAATAATGACATTCTGAACCCTTTTTACCACTTTTTCTGTTTGTTTTGGTCAACTCGAATTTGCAACTTTTAACCAATTTCTGTGGTTTTTAAAATCCCATTTTACCACCTTTTACACCATTTTTGGTCACTTTGAACTTATTTCTGATTAAAACAAGGACTTCCATCTTTAAGATGACTATATACTATGGCCCAAATAATGGTAAACTTCATGAATAACAGTGGATATTATTCAGATGAATAAATACATGTGGTTATCACAGCTGAGCTCTCCCCTTTATGCACCCTCATAGATGGCCCTGTCTCCACATGACTGTTCTTCAATGTTCACATCTGTGTTCAACCACCTTCAGCTACAGTGGGGGTCCCCGGTCTCTGGGACCTTTATTTTGGGGGTCGCGGCCTGAACAGGTTGAGAAATACTGGTCTAATGAAGTGTTCTAATAAGTACACTTCATTTGATTAATAGTCATTAGACCACCTCACTGCTCTAATGACGTGTTACAGTGCTATAATAGCAAAGATAATCATAACAACCCTATGTTTGTCTCACCTGTGCATCACAGTGTTTATAACCCTATGTCTTATATAGAGTATTACATGATGTAATGAAGCGTTAGGTGATATATTGTTAACCTTGTGGCTCTCACCTGTCGGAGCGCTGTCCAACACCCGGACGTCGTACGCCCCTGAGCATCGGTAGTTAGCAGCAGTTCCGTTGTCCCACACCACCACCACCTCCTCCGGGCTCTCGAAGCTCCGCACGGTGCCGACGTGTCCCTCTCCTCCGTCCTGCTTCCCCCACTTCCAGTCGGGCCCTCGGACTACCCGGGCTCCGACCCCCTCCATCATGGCCCGGTTGTTCCTCCCGGTAGTCATGGTCGGACCGACCGTTAGCCGAGTCCCGAAAATTGGCCCCGAAAAACAGGCGTCGAGTGATTTCCGTCTCCCCCTGACAAACTAGACTTTAGTCACCTGTGAGGACGTCAAAGTGTCCACATTCCTGATGTTTGGACGTGTCTTACTCCAGAAATCCTCCTTTTTAACTTAGCAGCCTTAGCAGCCCAGCGGCTAGGCTAACACCTCACAAAGCTCCTCTAGTCTCCACAGCACAGCACATATAAGCCTTTTCAGCACTTATTGAGTCTCGTTGAGTCCCCGTCCTGTCGGTACCAGATTAAAGTGGCGTAAAGACGGTTCGGGGGCCTCCTAGAGACGGTCCACAGCCACAAACTCAGCGAAGATGCGTCGCCATTAAACAGACGATCAATGTTGAAAAAGCCTCAGACGAGCGACAACTCCGGAGATTCACGACAAGGCCCGAAGGTCTTCGGGAATCTCCGGAGCTACAGCGAAGACGGGAGGCCGACGCGGTTCGGCGAACCCCAGTGCGCCTGCGCGTTACTAACAGCGACTAGAAACACATTTGATTTTAATTTCAGCTTCATCCCTTTGTGACTCCTTTATTATTATACATTAATTAAATTAGTGCATGTGTGTGCCCGCTGAGCTCAGAGAGCTGAGGGCCTCTGGGGCCTTTGGACTCATTAGTGTCCCGTGTGTGTGTGTGTGTGTGTGTGTGTGTGTGTGTGTGTGTGTGTGTGTGTGTGTGTGTGTGTGTGTGTGTGTGTGTGTGTGTGTGTGTGTGTGTGTGGATGACAAGTCATACTTGTACTCCTCAATTTGAGATATTCGAAGTCTCTGAAGTCAGATCTGCACACGTTTACTATTTGAGGAATTCAAATGAAGATAATAAAATATAATGTAGTTAAAATAAGAATGGTCTATATGAAACACAATGTATTTAAGACTGAACACAGTTACAGATGTGGAACCTGATGTTTGTAATTCCACATAAAATAAAATAATAAATCAGATCAGATCCATAGATGGATCATTTACTGAAACATTAGTAACATATACAATTCCTGGTAATAAAATTAGAATATCATGAAAAAGTCGATTTATTTCAGTGATTCCATTCAAAAAGTGAAACTTGTATAATGTATACATTTATTTCACACAGACTGACATATTTCAAGTGTTTATTTCTTTTAATGTTGATGATTATAACTGACAACTAATGAAAACCTCAAATTGAGTATCTCAGAAAATTAGAATATTGTGGAGAGGTTCAATATTGAAGACATCTGGTGCACCTGCAAAGGCCTTTAAATGGTCTCCAGTCTAGTTCTGTAGGCCAGTGATTCTCAACTGGTGGGTCGGGACCCAAAAGTGGGTCGCGGACCAGTACTGGGTGGGTCGCGGACAGCTGGTTAAAAATAAATAAACACATAATGTCTCTCATGTTGGACTTGTCTTTTATTTTGAAAGAAACTTTTTTTTTGACAGGCATGCTGTGAAATGCATGTTGCACACGAAAATATATAGATTTATGTTCTAAAAAAGATTATGTATGTGTGTTTTCAACAGCTACTTTTGAAAAACTAAACTTGGTCTGAAGAATTCTAAAAAAAAAAGAAAAAAAAGAGTGGGTCGCAAATTAATGACCGTGGCAAAATGTGGGTCGCAGGGTGAAACCAGTTGAGAACTCCTGCTGTAGACCACATAATCGTGTGAAAGACTGCTGAGCTGACAGTTGACACCTTGCACAAGGAGGGCGAGACACAAAAGGTCATTGCTAAAGAGGCTGACTGTTCACAGAGCTCTGTGTCCAAGCACATCAATAGAGAGGCGAAGGGAAGGAAAAGATGTGGTAGAAAAAAGTGAACAAGCAATAGGGATAACCACGCCCTGGAGAGGATTGTGATGTCATCGTCATTCTCAGACACACTCACAAATGACCTTTGAACTGTCACTGTTCTGCTTTTAGCTTTAAACATATGAATTATTGTTTGCACTTCAATTATCTATTTAATAAATCAAAGATTGTCTGTCTGTGTGTGTGTGTGTTGCCTGATTATCTCCTTGAGTGGGCGTCTGGTCGACCTGAAACTTTTTTAACAGCCTTCCTGAAACCCGAGGATTTGCATCTGTTATTTTGGACTTCTTTGGTGATTTTAAAACGTTTATTTTCAGTTTAGTTTGACCGCTGGCCCGTACGGATGGGACCTGGAAGTTATCATGGGACCCGGAAGCAGCAAAACATACACATTTCTCCGTCAACACGGCATTATCAATGCTGATATTTTCACCACGTGCTATAACCTAATCCACACCTTGGATATACATGCTGAACGCACACAGAGCCGTTTAAGGAGAGTTGCGACAACGGAAGAGTGCCCGGAAGTTTCAAATAGTTCCCGGAAGTTGTTGACAGCCAATGGCAGACCATATCACAAATTAACTGGTTCTTCAGGCAAAGGACGCATTTCAACCTGATGCGCAGCTGATGCATGTGCGTGTGTGTGAGACTGCGTCCACTGAGGAGCCTACTGACAGGTAGCGAGACACGAGCGTGTGAGTGAGAGTGCCGGTGTAGTGTGAAATAATCCTACGCTTCAAAGCCTCCTACAGGCGCATGTACACTAATAGTGTAGTAAATATTTACACAAATACGTACAACATTTTGCTACCTTAAATTTTCCTACAATGATAAAACCTAATCCTAACCTTAACCTTAAAAATGAAAGGAAAGAATCATACCTTCTTTCAACATGACAGACGAGCATGCGCAATTCGCCAGGTGCGCGTGCCCATTGTCTACCGTAGAAAACTTTCACCATAGGTTTATTCTACACTACACTGGCCTGTTCTTTCTATGCGGTACCACAACCACAAAGAGGAAAGATTTTAACAGCGCCTTAACACCTATAATATACAGCACCAACCATAATAACACACACACACACACACACACAATAATCACCCCTAGACTAAAAAAATTTCAATGCTAAATAAATAGTTTTATTTGTACAAATGTATGCATTTTATCAGATTCTACCTAAACTGCTGTATTGGTACAAACTTTATTTATCAATTCATCATGCGAATGTTCCATACAATTAAACCAGGGAAATCACACACACTATTTTAGTTTGCACCCGCAAATATAGCCCTTTATAACACTACAGAGTATGTACACCTCTTTGTACATCCAACCTTCAAACACATACTCATTTGCCCATAATTGACAACTCTACTTAAGCTCCAACATGAATACATACTTCCGACAGGCACTGGACTAGTATCTTTAAATTTGATTAACTCTGACTTGATAAATCAGGAATCTGTTTGATCTCTAAAACCAGTTTTGTAGATAACTGTTAGGTCTAAATACGTTAAGACCGTTGCTAAAATGTGAATGTTGGGTCTAAATACGTTAAGACCGTTGCAATCACAACTCAGGGAGAAAAACACTATCTGACTTAAAAGGCGACCAGAGGCAGAGAGGTGCGAGCTGCAGCTCGGAGAAAAAACCCAACAAAAAGAGACACAAAAGTCCGATATAAGTTGGATTGCTCTGATGGTGATGCCTCAGAACCAGGTATTTATTATAGAAAACATAGACCACACCCAGAGGGCTGTGCAACAGCGCTCTGGGTGCAGGCTTAATACCATATATGGTAACACGAAAACTTTGGGGGAGAAAAAGGCTCATATGTCCCTGCAGTGGGTCACATACCCCCACACTGGCCCAAACTAGTTTAAACCAGCTATGGTGGACAATGGATATGTTTTGCAAACACACACACACACACACACACACACACACGCACACACACAGTTAATCATGGATAATTTCATATTCTAACTATCGTTTAATCATTTAACTATAACTAATAAAGTAATAAAAACCACACAGACTATAACATATCTTACAATAACTCTGATAATTCTTCTTTGTAACAAAATCAATGGTAAAATATTACCAACATATGTATACACAATAAGTGAAATATGGCAAAGATAATAGAACAATACAACATTCTCATAATATTACAAACTCTGCCATATGTGATCCCTTTTCATTCTTGGTAATACCAGAATATATGTATGTGGTTCACGTCTATGTGGCAAAATGGTTGTTGTGTAGATACCAGTTCCTTCATAATTAAAGAATCTGATAATATTCTTCTGATTAAACTCCCTCCAAATCCCAGAGCTAGTGGTCGTGGACTGAGATACATAAACTGTAACAAACTATATGTTTCATTACTAGTAGAAAACATGAACATGAACCAATGGTTCTCACTCACAATCAAGAATTCTAAACCTAAAACTGGTATTTTGGATCAACGTATCTAAGGTTAAGCTCAGTATGATCTTATCCCACAGCCCAAGGCCAGTGCATCCATGACCAATGTTTGTGACAGAACCACTTCTGAGAACCCAGGCGCCGGCCTGGCCAAGAGGACCAGCCAGATCGGCAGCAACAACTGGAGCTAAGGAGCTCCCCAGCTAAGCCAAGCCAGCTGACAGTGTTTAGCTTAAGTTCACGTCTTCATAAGACCCACAAGATTGATCACAGATTTAATGATTAGAGAGTGAGGGCGCATGCACTCCATGTTTTACGATGAATAAGCAGCCAATAAAAACCAATGCTAAGACCAACAAGACGTGACGTCATCTGTTACTTAGCAGTGAGAATAAAAGATGGACACGTGTAAAAAAAAAAAAGAAAAAGAAAGGTTTTTGTAATTTTAACTTTTTAAAAGTAGTGAAGGTTTAAAAATGGTGTTAGCCAATTTATTACAGAAAACTGGGTTATTCACATAACCCCGGTTCTCTGAGTAATATGAGCGAGATGTCTCACAGTGGGATGCACGCCCCTGTTGCAGTCCGCAGAAGCACAATCTCATTATGCCAATCCTGATAGGCTGGTGAAACATATCAGTCCGCCGTAGGTAGTCCCACCTACTATAAGTAGTGTGGGCTGAGAATACTATGCCATTCAAAATAAGCACCTCCTGTCACTCGCCCAGCAAGAAGGGTTGTCAGGTAAGACATTTCACTCATATTACTCAGAGAACCGGGGTTATATGTGGATAACCTAAAGTTCTCCTTCATACTACTCATTCGATGTCTCACTATGAAATGTGGTAGCTCCTGTATTGCAGACAAGCTTAATCACGTATACACAAGCCCACAGGGCAAGCACTGTTCTGATCAGGACAGGAGAATCGCCCGTGCCACACACGGAGCGGAGACATCAGGTCTGTAAAACTGGACAAAAGTGAGGGGCAAGGACCAGCTCGCAGCAGCACAAATGTTCTGAACAGACACTCTCCTGAATAAAGCCCAGGATGTGGCAAAACCCCAAGTCCAGTGTGCATGCAAACTCGCTGGCAGCTGCAGACCCTGACTCGCAAAAGCCAAAGTGATCGCCTCCATCACCCAGTATGACAGGCGCTGCTTTGTGAGAGGCTTCCCGTAATGAGGCGGAGCCCAGGAGACAAACAGCTGATCACTGCCCCTGAAGCTCCCTGTCAAGCAGAGAAGGCCGTAAGGACAACAGGAGAACATGAGCCCACCACTGTCGGCACAAAGGCCGGGGTAGCTATTAAGGAGCTATTTACTCTCCCTTAAACATGATGCTCTGGTGGGTGAAGTAAATGCAGACTGGTGAAGAATTACAAACGTGTTTAAGGGGGAGTAAATGACTGCCGAGAAGCCGCATGGGTTGGAACTGTCGCCACCTACGGTCACAGATTTTGGCACAACACCGGCACTCGGCTGACACTCGGCTTCGGTTCTTGGTGACGTCATCGATTAGTCGACGTTGACTCAACTAGTATGCACATAAAGTCAGCCTTTAAAATGTAGTCGTTCAACCCCTAATATATAAAGGTAAAATCAAAAGTAGTCAAAAAACATTCAGTTATTCCCTGGACTCCAGAGGGCTAAGGAGTAGTGGTTAGCACGTCTGCCTCACTGCAAAAAGGTTCTGGGTTCAAGTCCTGGTGTGGACATTTGAGTTTGCATATTCTCACCTTGCTTGCGTGGGTTTTCTCCAGGTTCTCCGGCTGCCTCCTGTATTCCAAAAACAAGACACTTTTTTATGCTTCGATGGGTTGTTTTGACATTTAGTTGTGTTGTTTATGTTAAGTAAATACATGCAATTTGCCTCTAATTCCCTCTATCCAGCATGTTTTTGTCATGAACCTCAGCCAGTTTTGTGACACAGTGGAATTTACTAGATTACCAAAACAGATTACATCCCCTCAACTCGGGCTGCACAATTAATCACATTTTAATCGTGATCACAATTTTGGTTGACACGATTAAATTAACCTGATCGTCGGCAATATTTACAATTATAATGTGGGCACTGCTGCATATCAAATCAGGCACTTTCTTAACCATTAGCCAGCGGCAGCTTTTGAGTAATTTGGTAAATTGATGAGAGCTTCGAGCTGTAATTACTTCCAATGAGTTGCATTTCGTGAAAGCACTCTGTAAAAGTGCATTTATTCAGTTAACCACCTTGGTATATTTTACGTTATTGGGTAAATTTCTTCTTTTTTGTATCATTTTTATTTAAAGCTTCTTTTTGCACTGTAAACTGTTCATTTATTGTTTTGTTTTTTAAGTAGTGCAAAAGAAATACAGATTTTCCCCTAACATAAATAATTGTGATCACACTATTGATCAACATAATCGTGATTATCATTTTGGCCATAATCGTGCAGCTCAACTACCTCTTCCCCAGCAAATCTCTCGCCAGCACACACCATTAAACACCATCGAACTACAATAAACACCATTGAACTACATTAAACACCATTGAACACCATTAAACACCATTGAACTACATTAAACACCATTAAACAGCATTGAACACCATTAAACACCAATGTGGAAATGTAGTCCTAACTTTGGCATAGAATCATGATCTCAGTGGTGAATAATAAGTTTTCAGGGTCAAGAAATTAATTATATATTTTAAAATACTGTAAATTGTGCTCAGAGCAAGATCCAAGATAGCCACCATCCATATTGTGAATTTCAATCTTTCCATAACATCAAAAATTGTGATTTCATTTAAATAGTAAATAGTAGAATGGTAAATGGACTTGATTTATATAGCGCTTTTATGACTACATTGAAGTAATCTCAAAGCTCTTTACAATATCAACTCATTCACCCATTCACACACCAATGGGACTGATATATATATATATATATATACACCAAAAGTGTGAGTTTAATCATTGTACATGTTGTGTACAATGATTAAACAAGTGCTGCAAAATAAACACATCATCAGATTAATGCTGATGCACCAGGATCACAATAGATATAATCTACCTGAGAAATAAATGAAAATAGATTTATTAATGTTTTGATGGAGATTGAAATCAAATCGTTAAAATACATCTTCGTCATACAGAGTTGTGGCTGCAAATAAATCACAATTTCACCCTTTCTATGTGTAAAGTGTTGTGGTGACCATCTTACTGTATTTCTGGCGCTGGATGAAATTTACAGTATTTTAAGATATTTCAAGACAATACTTGTCCCCAAAAACCTACATTTTGCCACAAACATGTTTATACATCCAAGTTATGGTATGATTGAAACGATGGCAGCCATCTTGGATTTCTTGATTGTGAGTGAGAACCATTGGATTATCAGCCTGAATCCATTAAAGATTTATTATTTTTAACTCATTCAAAAAATGTGACAAATGTTGCTCCATTTTTTAAAAAATAAGTCTACATTTATGAATGAAAGTTTCCAAAAACAAAAAGTGAGTTAGAGATTTTTTTTTTTACTTCATAAAACTTCATTTTTAAACTAAACCTAATGAACCATAGTTATTAAAGAGAATGAAACCCAGAATCCTGAGCAAAAATCCAAAAAGTGCTTTTGTGCTCACATGTAAAAGACGAAATAGAAATATGAATATAAAAGCTGCTGGATGCTCACATTAGGATGTTTAGTTTGGTTGGAGCTTTTCTTTCACGTATTTCACATGGTAGTAACATACTGTATGTGCTGACTGTGGGACTTTGGTAATGACAACATGTTTCAGAGAACACAAAGGCTTGGTTTTGTCAGATTTTTTATTACATTCATAGGTTTCCAACAGCAATAGCAGGCTCTGAAGGTGAGGTAGGTCCGCACTGGGCTGCAGTGACGATTGTGAGAGCAAGTTGCATATTATCAGCTATTAAATAATCCAAAGGAAACAAACATTCAGTGGCCGTGGGACACAGGGCTGAGTCCATTCAAGCATTGTGTGCAAAGCCTCTCAAATATTACACTTAAACATGATTATCATCAGTCTAAAAAAAACAGGCTCGGCGAATAAATAAAGAAAAGCTCCAGGAGCCAAATGATCCCCAAGCTGCAGAAACATCTATAGGTAGAAACATCTATAGGTAGTGTCCCAACACGGCGAGGAGCGGAAAATAATATATTAACATGTAAACACAGATGTGAACAGCACAAAGTCACCAATGGCAGCTTTTCTTTGGGACCAAACAACAAAAAACAAGTTCAGCTTCAAGTAAAAAGTCTTAACCTTTTCTCTGTGTCCAACATGGAGCCTCATGATGTCACAGTGGCAGTGATTGGCTGATTGGGATCAAAAAGAATCAAAAGGACTGTGATTACAATCAGGGTTTAGCATTAGCCTATTGCTAACAGGATAACATATCTCTACTGCCACCTGCTGGAGAGTAGTGACCTGTTCCTGTTAGTGTTATGAAGCAGAAAGTAACTCTCACAGTAGGAATGACTGGCTTCAGTCAGGATGCAGAGAAACAGCAGCAAGGGCCTCTTTGGTGTCCAAACACTGAAATAAGACTTCCTCATAAAGCCCTGAGATCCTTTAAAGCGTCTCACACTTCCTCCTCAGACGTGTCGGCCAGTCAGAAAGTAGAGCGGCCGGTCCTCGCTGCAGTTGGCCGTCTGGAACTCATCTCTGAGGCGGAACTGCCACTCGTCCTCCAGCTCCAAACGGACGATGGTCTGCCGTAAGGAGCTGCGGTCCTGACAGATCACACACAGGGTCGCTCCTAAAAACACACAAAACAGTGAATAATTTTTAACAAAGGTTCTCTGGGATCACTAATGATCTATAAGAGATCGGATACCTTTGAGGAAGCAGAACTTCTTGAGCAGAGCAGAGACGACGAAGGAGTCGCAGAGATAGAGCAACAGACCACTGAACTGGAGATCCTCATGGTTCAGGTTAGTGGAGTGAGGACGAGAGTTGATGTAACACACAGAGATCTGAGACACACACAGAAATCAGTTGTCGTTAGGTTTCTAGTCGTCAGTAATCGGTAAAGATGCAAGACGAGAGTTAAAAATAAGCCACGCCCACTGTGTGTTTGTCGTATGTGATGTGGGCGTGGCTCCTTGTGATTGGACGCCTGCTTTGGTCACAGTTCCTGTAACTGTTAGCTGCCACTTCCTGTTGCTGTTAGCTTCCACTTCCTGTTACTGTTAGCTGCAACGTCCTGTTGCTGTTAGCTTCCACTACCCCATGCTGTTAGCTTCCACTTCCTGTTGTTGTTAGCTACCACATCCTGTTGCTGTTAGCTGCCACTTCCTGTTAATATTAGATTCCACTTCCTGTTACTGTTAGCTGCCACTACCCATTGATGTTAGCTGCCACTTCCTGTTGCCGTTGGCTGCCACTTCCCGTTAATGTTAGATGCAACTGCCTGTTACCTGCCACTTCCTGTTACTGTTAAATGCCACTTCCTGTTGCTGTTAAATGCCACTTCCTGTTACTGTTAGCTGCAGCTTCCTGTTACTGTTAGCTGCAGCTTCCTGTTATTGTTAGCTGCCACTTCCTGTTGCTGTATGTTGGATGTATCTGTGGTCCTAATGAATCCTTGGTGTGGGTGTGTGGGTGGAGCCTGCTCCTACCTCAGCGCTAAGGTCCAGGTAGCTATCTATAGCTAACACAGGGTTCCTCCTATTTTGCACGGCTTTAGGAAACAGTCGGTGGCTGCAGCTCTGCAGGAAGCGCTCCAACAGGAACTGAGCGGGAGCGTCCAGTAGCGTCTGTTTACTGTCGGGGGCACACACGTACTGGGAGGGGCTTATGGGCGCCAACGTCTCAATCTCCTACACAGGAGAAGAAGAATGAGTGGGAGGAGTCAGAGTGGGAAGAGCCCTGAGAGCTGAGCAAGAACACCCACCGTGAGCTTAGGTTTAACCAGGAAGTGCTGGTTCCCTCCCACTGGGATGTGTTTCTTCATCAGGAAAAAGTTGTTAAAGCGACAGAGCAGCAAACCACTGCTGTTCACTCTCAGGTTGAAATCCACCTCATCACAGTCATACCTGCACATCATCATCATCATCATCATCATCATCATCATCATCACAGGAGCTGCTGTTCTTCAGGCAGCCACAGGGGGAGTGATAAACATAACTGATCAGCAAACAGCGTTTATTTTACCGGTTCAGGTCGTACTGGACGTTCTGCGTCAGGTCCACGTTCAGCATGACGAAGTCGTGCAGGTGACAGCGGCTGAAAGGCGTGCTGGGAGTTCTGTGTGCGGCGCTGCTGCTCCACTTACGCACCCCACACACGGAGTAGAGAGAGACCTTAGGGGTGTTCTCCATGTGCTGGAGGACGGCCCTCAGGGACACGTCCACCAGGGGCCACGCACTGTCTGCCCCCTCACTGTGGGACACACACACAAACAGGGGAGGGGGGGCTGAGACACAGGGACAGGGTGTGTGTGTGTGTGTGTCTGTGTGTGCGTACCTGGCGTCCGCCCCCCGCTGCGCCCCCCACAGCACACAGGAGTCATCCATCATGACGATAAAAGGCCAGACGTCGTGTCTCTTCACTCCCTGCTCCTCCACACGGTTCCTCTCCAGCTCCAGATTATGGTAGGACAGCTCTTTGATCATGAACCGAGCCGCACCTGAACGCACCACACACACACACACACACACACAACTCGTTAACTAAGTTACTGTAACTATGTATGTTACAGCTCTTTGGTCATGAACCAAGCAGCACCTGAACGCACCACACAATGCACAAACAACAAAATAAATAACTAAATAAATAAATAAATAAATAAATTAAGTAATTACTAAATAGGTAACTATGCAACTAAATAACTAAATAACTATGTATGCGAGTGACTGAGTAACAGCAATGAACAGTAAAGAAAGCAAGTATTAAATAATTAGGTTAGTTAGTAACGATGTAAGTTAGTAACTATGTAACAACGTAACTAAATAACTCTGTATGTAACTAAATCAGTAACTGATTAAGTAAGTAATTTAGTAACTATGTAACTAAGTAACTAAATAACTACCTATGTACGTAACTGAGTGAGTAACAACAAAATAACACAGTAAATAAAAGTAGTAAAGTAACTAAGTTAGTAGTAACTATGCAAAAAAGTAACTAAATAACTATCTATGTGAGTAACTGAGTAACAGAAAATAACAGTAAATAAAGTCAATACTAAAGTAACTAAGTAATTAAGTAACTATGTAACAAAGTAACTAAATAACTATGTATGTGCGTAACTGAGTGAGTAACAACACATGAAGTAAAGTAAGTTCTAAATAAGTAACAAAGTTAGTAACTAAGGCAGTGTGAGAGTAAAGTCACTGATGGAGTTTCTCATGTTTCTATATGAAAGTTTAGAGGATAGTACCAATGGTTCAAAGAGAAATCTGGCTCCAGGACTAATCAGTGACTGACAGAAGCTCTAACGTTTAATATAAAGATATATTTAGTGTGTTTTTAATGTCTCTCACCGACTCCGCTGTGATTGAAGACGGCGGGCAGCACCAACAGGATGTGGTTGGGCCAGTACTTCCTGTACACGGACATCTCTGACTGTTTGACCACCAACACGTGGAGGTGGGCGTGGCCATCCATGGCGTGAAACAGGTTAAGCAGGCCGTGCTCGTGACGTCCTGTGGTCGGAGTGAAGATAGGACTCCTCAGAACGTCTGAGTCCTGGAAGAGGAGAGAGTTAACCACCAGGAGGAGGAGCCAGGAGGAGAAGGAAGAGGAGCCATGAGAGCTGATACCTGAGAGGAGATCAGAGGGAGGCGGAGACTCTCCAGGTGTTTTCCCTGCTGACTGAACACAAAGTGATGCTCTTTGTTCTTTGGGATCACAAACTGTAGCTGGACCTCCTCCCCCAGCATGGATGAGCAGAACGTGAAGGAGTGGAAGGAGCATTCAGACAACTGTAGGAGGAACAACATGATTATTACACAACTAGTACACAATTATTAGGAGGAACAACACAATTAATAGATAACTAATACACGCTCAATACACAACTAATACACACTGAATACAAGGAGCACTCGCACACTGAGACCTGAGTGGCATCCCTCAGACAGGCCACGCCCCTGGGGTTTCTCACCTGTAGGTTGGGGGCGGGGTCACTGTAGCTGTGACACTGTTCACAGTGATGGAAGGAGTTGTGAGAAGCAAACCTGCTCAGACGGATAGACTTAGTGGCTCTGGGAGCTCCTCTCTGGACTTCCTGTTTCATTGCTACACACAGAAAGATAGAGATGGTTACAGTCAGAGCAGTTCTACTGGGAGTACTGGTAAATCCATGCTACCATATTTTTATTTTTATCACTTGGAAAAAATATAAATGGTGTTAAACCAGATACCACACTTAGAACATGGAGGAGGAACTTTGGACTGTTCCTCCAGCTTGTTTTGAGTTTGTACTAACTGCTAAGTGCTAAGTGCTAACTGCTAAGTGCTAACGGCTAAGTGCTGACTGCTAAGTGCTAACGGCTAAGTGCTGACTGCTAAGTGCTGACTGCTAAGTGCTGACTGCTAAGTCCTGACTGCTAAGTGCTGACTGCTAAGCGATAACTACGAAGTGCTAACTGCTACTGATAGCTGTTAACTGCTAAATGCCAACTGTTAAAGCTGGGGTATGTACTTTTTTTTGGTTTCCTTTGGTCATTTTGTCTGCTCTGATCAGCTGAGATCGGCTGCTTGTGTTTGAGGAGCAGCTGTGACTCTGACCCTCTTACTGTTCGCACAGCAGCTAGTGATGCATGCTTTCATGTTTCTAAAACATCAGAAAACTCTCCAATAGCACAAGATAAAGTTCCTACATTTGGTATTAGTGTTGATGGAGAAAACAGTCGCAAAAAGTTCCACAGTGTGCGCGTGCACTCAAGAGTTTCGTTCAGATGAGGAGGGGGAAGCGTGGAGTGCCTCACGATTCTACAAACCCCAGCATTAATCTCTAACTGTTAAGTTCTAATTGCTAAGTGCTTACTGCTAAGTCCTAACTGTTAAATGCTAACTGCTAAGTCCTAACTGTTAAATGCTAACTGCTAAGTCCTAAGTGTTGAATGCTAACTGCTAAGTCCTAAGTGTTAAATGCTAACTGCTAAGTCCAAACTGTTAAATGCTAACTGCTAAGTCCTAACTGTTAAATGCTAACTGCTAAGTCCTAACTGTTAAATGCTAACTGCTAAGTCCTAACTGTTAAATGCTAACTGCTAAGTCCTAACTGTTAAATGCTAACTGCTAAGTCCTAACTGTTAAATGCTAACTGCTAGGTCCTAACTGTTAAATGCTAACTGCTCAGTCCTAACTGTTAAATGTTAACTGTTAAAACCATCTCCACATGTGAGGATCACCTCTAGAGCTCCTTCCCGTCCTGTCAGAGTAAACCGGGCTGGCGTTTCGGAACTTTGGATCTCGAGGACTGGGGTCAAAGGTCAACCTCCCCACCGCCTCCACATCAGGCCACAGAGAACTCAGTGGAGTCACATGATCAACGTCCTCTGCAGCATAAACAATAACATTATTATTAATAATGACAACAACAACAATAATAATATTAACGCCTCACCTTCCTCTTCCTCCTCCTCTTCATCGTACACATCGACCTCTGACAGACGGATCAACATCTTAAAGAGAATCCTGATGAACTGCAGGTAAGCGCCAGTCTTTCCCACCTGATGATGATGATAATATATTATTATCATTAATAACACCTACACTGAAAGACTAGCGGTGGCGCCAACTAGCGGTGGCACTAACTACCGACGGTGCGAACCTGTGGGGGTCCACTGAGCAACAGGCGGCGTGTGTGCGGTTCTGTGGAGGCATCGTGGTCGGCGTGCTGCTGCCTGGTAACGGTCCACTGGCGGTAGTATTCGCTCTGCTGTGCCCCCTGCAGGCCGGGGGCGAGCGGCGGCCGCAGCGAGCTGCTCCACGCCACGTCAGCGTGAGGCAGCAGCAAGCAAGACCCCCGCTGACCCCCCCACTGACCCCCCAGCAGTCCGTAGGCCGCCCGCGACACCACCAGAGTGCGCGGCGCCGCCCTGCGGGGTTCACGCTGGCACTGCGTGGACTGGCTGGGCCTCTGAGTGGAGGAGGAAGAGGAGGATGAAGGTGAGGACAGGGAGGGGTAGGGGCGGGGCTTGGAGTGGGGGGCGTGGCTTCCTGCAGAGTCACACTCCTGCTTCAGAGTCAGAGTGCCAACGTCCGAAGAGCTGACGCCATTTTCAACCAATGAGCCTGAAAACATAATCATCATCATCATCAGTCTGTGCAGCGACCAGGGTTGGGGGTCAATTTTAATTGTAATCGCGTAATTGGTAATTAATTACAACTATGACATAATTAGGGCCCGAGCAACAACGGTGAGTAGGACCCTATTGTAATGCACCTCATTTATTGTTCTACAAAACAGTGATTGTCATTGATTAGGAAACTAATTGGATGATGATAATATGTTTTAGTGAATTTTACAGCTGATTTAAGACATGGGCCAAAGTGACCAATTATCATTAGAGATGCTAACAGAAAGCAAACACAAGAGAAAAATTACGTTTTGAAAGGGTTATTTATTAAAGGCTCAGTAATTGTGATTAATTGTAATTAAACTTTAATAAAACATTTAATTGACTCCAACCCTGGCAGTGACCGGTTTGTATCCTCACAGACACACAACAGCGTTTGTGTTGTTTTGTGTGTTTGTTTGTGTCATATTACAGAATGTGTGATGGCGTGGGACTCACCTGACGTCCTGGTGGCGGCGCTCCCATTGCTCTGAGGTCGTTCCAGTTCCTCTCCGTCGTTCAGGCTGGTTGAAGGTTTTTCTCCGTCCGACTCCCGGGACATCTCGCCCCGTTTCGGCTCCTGGACGACGGTCCTGGACACGTAGGTGCAGGCCAGGCCCACCTCCTGCTCCAGTGCCGTGCGCGTCAGGTAGCTGGAGTCAATCAGACGGAGGTCGCTGTACTTCAGAGACCTGAAGGAACACGCGGTGTGACATCATCAGTCAAGGAGGAGCCTCACATGGGAACCAGATACAGTCAGAAAACCGTTATCGTATGGTATCGTACACCCCTATCCAGTACATGTTTGGGCTTTTGTCTCCCACATGTTGGTAAACACAGAGTGGGAGGTAAGAGAGAGGGGAGGGCGGTTCAGGGTGGTACCTGGGAAAGGTCTCTCCCAGAGGATCCTTCCCCGTGAGGATGACGATGCAGGACAATCCCTCCAAGTCCTCATAGGTGTGAGGAACCCAGTCATCGTTCTCACAGCCTCTCCAAGTCTGAGGAGAACATTACACAGATGTTACAGAGACGGGCCAAACACGGACTGAAGACAATCACAGGACTAATCAGAGAACTATTCACAGGACCAATCAGAGGACTAATCGGAGGACTAACCTGAGAACTAATCAGAGAACTATTAGGAGGACTATTAAGAGTACTAAATGGAGGACTAATCGGAGAACTATTAGGAAGACTAATCGAAGAACTCATTGGAGGACTATATCATGCTCTGATCTTTTCTGTAATCATCTCGTCTTGTCTCCTCCTCTCATTTCTAACCCCTCTAACTAATCTAACTATCTGGTCTCTCTGTCTCACCCGGAGCAGGCTGATGAAGTTCTTGGAGATCTGGAGCTCAGATGAAGGACTACCCAGTATCACAGCAAAGCACATCTGCAGACCCAGTTTGTCTCTGACGTCCTCCAGACGTTCTCGAGCCAGCATGGCCAACTGCAGAGACGGGACTCGAACCAGCAGCATGTGGCCCCGCCCCTGGGCGGCCTCTCTGCTGGGGGCATTGATCAGGTCCTCCACCATGGACAGAGTCTCTGGGGTCACATGGTCCCTCAGGCAGGGTGAGGACGTCAGAGCCATCATGGCCTCTGTGTACTGCTGAATCAGCAGGTAGCTACGAATCACCATGCTGTGGAGGTGGGGGTGTCTGAGGGGGGAATACGCCATCGTCATCATCACTTATAGAAACTCATCATCAACATTCATAAAATTATCATCACTACCACCATCATCAATATCACCAAGCTGTGGAGGTGGGGGTGTCTGTTACATCATCATCATCATCACTAGAAACTAACCTCTCCAGTAGTGAATGAACCATCTTCTCGAAGGCGTCGTCACATCGTAGGATGGGACTGGCCACACCCCACTGCAGTGATTGGCTGAAGTCCTTCAGGCCAAAGTAAACCAACTCATCATCAGAGAGCTCCCCCTATGGACACACACAGCACTGCATGTCAGAGGTCAGAGGTCAAACCTGGGAGTGTGAATCAATCCGTGGAGAGTTCCAGCTACACTGTATGTCCAGCAGGTGGAGCTAAAGCTAAGCTAAGCTAAAGGTGGTGTGGTCTCCTCACCGTGGGTTCCTCTGTGGGCCAGTGGACCTCGTTGTGGATGCTGATCCTGGACTGTCTGCTCTGCAGCGTGTAGGGGAAGCAGCTGACCTGGAGCACCAGGAGGTTCTCGGCCTCGAGGACCTCAGAACAGTTCACCACACGGTCAGAAAGACCCTGAAGGTCCCCATGACTCACTGAGC
Source organism: Gouania willdenowi (assembly GCF_900634775.1). Classification (NCBI taxonomy): domain Eukaryota; kingdom Metazoa; phylum Chordata; class Actinopteri; order Blenniiformes; family Gobiesocidae; genus Gouania; species Gouania willdenowi. The sequence goes on along the minus strand of NC_041060.1, from coordinate 5,415,467 downwards.
CAGACAGAGCACTGAGGAACACACACACACACAGAGTGAGAGAGGAACACATACACTAAAGGAGAACATTCCCTGGTTTGTTCTGTACCTGGTGAGGTCCACGTGTGAGTTGTCGTGGACCAGGACGAACAGCGTGTACGGGTTCTGTCGGACCTTCTTCATGAACGTCTCCATTCTACAGTGAACGTCTGAGTCCAGACGGACCACATACTTCTCAGCTCTGTGATGAGCAGATAGAACGTCCTCGTTCCCCAGGTCCACCAGAACCCCTGAGAGGTAGAGAGAACCTCATCGATCAGCACAATGGAACATACTTTATATACACACATACATATATATTAGGGGTGGGACCATCTCACTCAGAGCTCATGTACATTACAGTCACGTCAATAGGACAATAAATACATTTTGTCTCTTTTCCAAAGCCTCATATTGATCACATTCCACCACTAATCTACACATATATATATATACACACACACACACACACACACAAACAGACATTCACACGACTGTGTATGAACACTAACCAGACTCTCTGATGCGCTGAGCAGTCTGATGAACCAGAACATGAGACGGAGGGACCAGAACCAGGAAGTCCACCTTAGAGAACCGACCCAGGTCCAGGTGGTGAGTCCCAGAGTCAGCGAGAGAACAAACCTGAGAGAGGAGGCTACGGGCCACGCCCAGCTGGGCTGGGAAGATCTGGAAGACCTTAGTAAAGAACTCTAGGACGCACACACACACACACAAAAATATTTACAAACATAAATTAACTCTGGTTCCTCACGTTTTCACAGAGAACAAAAGATAACTGCTATAGTAATAAAACGGGATCTATTCATGTTTTTATATGAATGATAGACTGACTTTTAATTTAAGTTTTACAAAAAAAATGAAAAAATGTGTCATTTCATGCCATTTAATCAACTAACCCACGCAATTTTTTTTTACCAATTGTTCTGTAATTATTCAATATTCACACTGTACATGTTTAGTTTGATCTGATGAAAACTTTTTGAGATATGGAGAATTAAGTTAGGGGGTGTGTCCTTATTTTTCATACATTTTCAGCTTCCAATATCTCAGGAACTACATCACATAGGAAAGATAAATGTGGTACAGTAATACAGCTCCACCTACTCTCTCAGCTTTGAGCTATGAACATAGATTGTTTACATCACTAACGATTAGTCACATATATGCATTGGTTCTTGGGTGACACGCTCTGTAAATATGAATAAAATACTTTTTTTTTTACTATTTTCATTGGTAGGTATAATATATGGATGTGTACGCATTGACGCTTGGAGCTCGATTTTCGATTTGGGGCCCCAAAAGAAAAACAAAAGTAAATTTCTCATTAATTTGCGAGTCAAATGTTACGACGGTTGGTGGTACCGAATCATTGGCATACACCAATATAAAAATGGGGCCCATTACCCCGTACGTGTCACGAGGGCGCCAGGGGGGCCCTATTTTTCAAATGACTACTCCTCCGTTAGTTCTCGTTAGATCGGAATGCAGTTTGGTATAAATATGGAATATGATGAGATGCTTTTTTGAAATGGGTCTCGGGGGCCCACCCACCATTTCCGGGAATTTCCAAATTTATGGGCACATTGTCATGTGTAATATCATTTCAAAGGTAATTCAATGTCGATTATGATTATGCCTTGCACAATTCGATTAGGGGCCCACCCCCCTTTTTTTCTTCAATTTCCATTAAAGTTGTTTTCTCATTTCTTTGTGAGTTAAATATTGCGACAGTTGGTGGTACAGAATCATTGACAGATACCAATATATGACTAGGGCCCATTACTCAGTATGTGCCACGGAGACGCCAGTCATTCTTCAAATGACCATTCCTCCGTTAATGCTCATTGAATTGAGCTGTAATTTGACATGAATATTCTATGAGTGGATGTCAAGAGCCTCTCGTAGATCTTTTTGAAAGGGGGGGGGTGGGGGTAATTTAATTCAACGTAAATTATGATTTTCCGTCACACAATTTAATTTGTTTTACTTGCTGGAACCTAGTCATTTGACTGACCACTATCATTATCATAACAGTAAATATGAAAAATCACAAAAGAACTAGTAAAAAATCTCAGAATTTTTGACACTGAAGTGCGTGGGATGTCCTGAAAATGTTATAAAATCACATGAAATGATTCATGTTTTATTCTGACTGAAGGACCATCATCTCTTTATTTCCTTTCATTTTATTCCCATGTCTCTTATTATTTTTTTCCATTATTTTTTTCTGAGACAGAATGTGTGTGTGTCTGTGTGTGTGCAGGAGACTACATAATATGATATCATGACCTTAATTATAACAGTGAGTCGGTGTGTGTGTGTTTAAGAGCAGTCTAACCTGGTTCAGTGGAACAGAGACGAGTGTGTGTGTGCGTATGTGTGTGTGTCTCTAACCGGGCTCTGTGGTGGGCGACATGGCCCCTCCCTCCTGGCTGTGGATGGTCTCGGTGACCTCGCCCTGAACGACCTTTCCTCTGCGGCGGCGCTGATATCTCAGCAGCTGTTTGTCCAGATTCTCCCCTGGAAACACACACAAACACACAATAATAATTAGTTATTTTTGGTAAAGATGGACGATAATATCAGCTGAAGTTTGTCAGTAAATGTCACATCTGTTGACATCATATCTGTTTATTAATGTCTGAGGTACACATGACATGTAGAGCAATAATTTCTGGACAAATATGATTTTTTTTTTCTTGACTGTATTGATCTTGTGATTCAGTAAAGTCTATCATAACGCTCACAGTTACACAACATAATAAATGAATGAATTAATAAGAAAACATTATTTACTCTCAGGACAAATGCAGACATGGTTTTAAAGAAAAGACAAATATAAATGCTAAAGGGGAAAAAAGGAAGAAAAAAAAAAGTTTAGGAGAACGTTGTTGAAAAAGTAATAATAAAAAGTGATCTCTAAAAATAGATCTGTCACTTTTTCCATCGAGATGAATTATTTTTCTTATTTTGCACAGATTAGGTTAGATTAGACTTTATTTATCCCACACTGGGAAAATTCACCCGTTACAGCAGCCAAAGATACAAAAAGCCAGAAAACATAAAAATGCAGAAGGGTCATTCAACGTCATTTTGACAAATGACCCAGTCTCAAAAAATTCAGATTTTTTTTATTATCAATTGTTCAGTGATTATTCAATAGCCACACTGTACATTTTTAGTTTGACTGGATGAATGGTTAGTGAGATATCAGTAATTTAGTGAGTGATGGTTTGTTCATAATTAATATTAAGTTTTCAAAAATAAATGTTTTTCTAATGCAATGGTTTTTATATTTTGTATGTTACTAGTGAAAAACTAAAACAATAAATTATTATTAGACACAGAGCCAAGCTACAATGGACTATCTAGGATTTTCTATAATCACGAGTGGTGAAATAATCCAAAATTGGGGTCCAAAATAAAAATGAAGAAGTTGCATGAAGAAATTTTTTTTATTTTACTATAAATTAAAACATGTAGTTATGGGCCAATGAAAAATAGTTCAAACAAAAAGCATTTGTTCATATTTCCAGAGCGTGTCACCCAAGAACCAATGCATATACGTATGTGAATAAAGCATTAGTGATGTGAACAGTCTATGTTCATAGCTCAAAGCTGATAGAATGACAGGGAGCTGAGACATAGTCTAAGTTATTTACTGAAGGCCCAAACATGTTCCAGACCCAAACACACACTCACTTTTTTACTATTTTGAGGAGCTGGTATGTCCATCAGATATTATGTATAGCAGATATTTTTCTATATTCTGAGAGAGTAGGTGGAGCTGTATTACTGTACCACATTTATTTTTCCTATGTGATGTAGTTCTTGAGATATTGGAAGCTGAAAATAGAAAAAAAAGGACACACCCCCCTCACTAAATTGTCTAGATTTAAAAAAGTATTCATCAGATAAAACTAAACATTTACAGTGTGAATATTGAATTATTACAGAACAATTGGTAGAAATTTCTGATTTTTTTAGACTAAAGTACGTGGGATCCTAAATGAAATGATCCAGAAAGTAAAAAGTAAAAAGTCCAAGATAACGTACATAACAAATATGATGTTTATACATAAATATATTTGGATGTATGAAGATGATATTTGATGGAGAATTCATCACATTAAAAGAACCTGTGACTATGTGACCCTCTGTCAGGCTGGGGGCGTGGCCTATGTGTCACTCACCCAGTGATGTGGTTTTGAAGTGTGATGCTAACACGCTAACTTTCCCTGTGATCAGCTCGTAGCTGATCTCCTTCAGGAACTCGTTGGTTGTTAGCATCCCTTCAGCTAACGCTCGAGCCTGGAACTTTCCTGTGAAAACAGAAGCTTTGATGATGGATCAAAGGTGGGGGGGGGGGCTACAGGTGTGATAGTGATTCTGAGGACACTGACCTAGGACCAGCACACAGAACTGGTTGCCGTGGATCTTTGAGGAGCAGATGATCAGCACGTAGGTGGGCAGGCTCTGCTGAAGGGGCGGAGTCTCACTCAGCGAGCGCAGAGACTCAGAGATTCCTTCTCCCAGAGAGCTGTGGGTGACCAGCACCTGAACCCCTCCCCCCGACACGCTAGCCTCCAGCCGAGCCAACCAGGGCAGCTGAGGGGGGGGCACGGCCACGCCCCCACTGCAGCATTGCATGGCATTAAACAGGATCTGTTCTAGCTCCTCCCTCAAAGGGATCTGATCAGGAGCTGCAGGAGAACATCAGGGGGAACCAGTTAGACCAGAGGCCAAATACAGAGCAGTTTATCTTCAGAGGGCCTCAGTATTTTAATCATTACTATGCTCTAGTTTGCACTTCCATGTATAAATAAATTATAAAATATGTATGACACTGATAATATTAAAGCAATAAGTGACAGATTTCAGTCCCTGCAGGATCTTTATGCTCCATTTATGTGATTTTGTGACCAATTAATATGTGATTGGATACATTTTGTGGAATAATTTGAAGAAAATTGTAGGGTTTTGGAAAAATGTTGATTTCTTTTTATAAATTGAGATTATTCATGCTCTGCGTGTGGAGTTTAATTGAATTTGTGTATTAAATTGGAGATATCTACAACTGAATTAGTTGGTAATTTACACAATGATTCACTGCTTCTGTGACTTTTTTTGCTTTTTGCTACAGGCCGAATTGGATGCTCTAAAGGGCCTGATTTGAGTTTGACACATGTGAGTTAGGCCACATGACAATTGTTTTGGGCGTTTCCCACTTTTGATTAAATAATAATAATAACAATAATAATCCCATCAACACATTTTCAAATGTATTGAACAAACAGGGAACGTCATATTTCACAATTAGTCAAAAACTAAATTAAACTAATAACCTGCATAAAAAACGAATTTAAAATCACAATTACCAAAAATACAGGAAATAACCAAACACTGTTCGCAATCTGTGACAAAAAGTTTAAAGAAACAAAAAACTGAAAAAAAAAAAAAAAAAAAAAAAAACATTTTTAAGTCACTTTATGAAAATGTGTTTGTTTATTGTTCACTCCACTTCATACAGAAGCTTATTGCATTCACTAAAAATAAATAAATAAATAAATAAAATTTGGCTTTTTCTAGGAAATATTTTTCAGTTTTTCTGAATTGATGAGATAAGTTTTTCAAGGAAATTCAGAAAAACCGAAAGATATTTCCTATAAAATCAGAAAAACAGGGCAATGTTTTTTATTTACTTATATTCAGAAAATATAAAACAGTTGTTTCTTCAGTGAATGCAATAAGCTTCTGTAACTTCACATGCTGACATAAATCACAATTTTTACACTTTAGTTCCAGGTCCATATCTAGTGCAGTCTAATCATTTAATGCTCTTTTAATTTATGCTACAGTTTTAGGTTCTCGTTATTACTTTCTTTGTGTGTGTTCAGTGTTATTGATCTTCATCGTTAATGAAGAAAGGACTTTTAGAATTGTGATGAAATTGAAAATGTCCTCCTGTTTGTCATGTGTCCCAGCACTGAGTTAGACTGAAATCACATGTTCTCACCTAGACGGGCCAGGTACTGTAAGGTGAGCAGGATCATGGTCTCCACACTCAGTAGCTGACTACTGGCCACGCCCACATTCTGCAGCGTCTGCTCCGATACAGAACTGCTCTGATAGCAGCTCACCAGCAGGGGGCTCACCACGATGTCCCCCACGTTGCCGTAGAAGTACGGTAGGGTACCGTGACCTGAAATATAAAGCACATGGACCAGGGTTAGGCAGACCGGTTCTGTCAGAGCGTTCTTCATCCTCCTCTTCCTCCTCCTGCTCGCTGAGGTCCACTTTAATCATTCTGGATAACGGATTGGATCAAATCTTGAAAATGGATGTTTCAAAAGTAAAAAACCGATTACGTAATCGGATTAGGTCACGTAACCCAATCTTAATTTTGATCCAGATCAAACCTTTAGTTTGGATTTTTCAGAACTTTTTAGTATGACTGGGATCACTTTGATTCTAAAAGTCTGGATTAAACTGATCCATCATAAAGATGGATTCAGAAGGATTTCAGGCCCAAAATGTAATGAAACTTTACAAATGTATCAAATAATCCTATATTTGGATCATACAGTTTTGCCTTTAGATATTTACTTTATTAATAAGGTTTTAGTGTGATTAGTTCAACCAACAGCCTACAGTGATTAGGTAGGTTATAACAGTATAGAAATACAGTGATTAGATAGATTATAACAGTATAAACCTACAGTAATTAGACAGGTTATAACAGTATAGACCTACAGCAAAGTATAAAGACTGTTTGGCCTCATTAAATATTCCCCAAACAGCTCAATATCAACCACAAATAATATATTTCATTCTGTAACTAATTGATGTTTATTTATCACCATCAAAAATATTGTTTTGTTTTTAGATATTTTTTAGTGATGTGTGCAATGATAACACAGGATAATGAAGCAATGGCATCACTTGGATTTGTTTTTTTTTATTTCAAAAGCCAATCAGAAATAGTGTCTAACTATTGTTGCACATCCTGTTTGCTGGTTCTGATTCTGGTTCAGGTTCTAGTTCTGGTTCTAGTTCTAACAGAATACAGGAGGTTGGTCAGGGTCTCCAAAGGTTTGAAGCCCCTTCATCAAACAAAGATGAGCACAGGTTATCAAGATTTATTGATCCTGAAAAGTTTCTATCTGGATCAGATTGATCCAATCTGATGTTGCTTAAAAAAACTGTCTCAAAAGTAAAATGGACTACGTGGACATGGGTAGAATAAAAAAGGATTAACAAATGCAAATCAATTTTATCCAGATTAAACCTCTGAAAAACCAGGGCCTGGATCTGTTCACACAGTCAGGTGATGATTCTGACTCTTGTCTGGACTTTAACGAGTCCTCAGTGCTTAGACGAAGCTAAAGAAGTGAAATGAAGCAGAGTGAGAGCAGTTACCTATGAGGATGACTGGTCGGACTCCTGCTGAGCTCAGCAGGTTCTCAGGGACAATGACAGTTTCTCCCACGCTGACCGGCTGAGGTTGAACGATCCCTGGAGCTGGAGTTTGAGTTGGAGACACCAGAACTGAGCCTGGAGGAGGAGAACAAGGACACGTGGAGGAAAACAGAGCTCTGATCAAATGAAGGAAATTAACAGATCACTGATCAATAAAGAGCCGAAACAGTAACATCAGCTCAGGTCACTACAGACATCCTCTCAGCTCGTCTCCATGGAGACGATTCATCATGACAACCAGCTGAATGACCACATTATGTAAACCAGTGGTTCTCAAGCTTTTCAAGCCATGGCCTCCAAAATAAAGGTTCCAGAGAGCGGGGACCCCCACTGTAGCTGAAGGTGGTTTAACACAGACATGAACATTGAAGAACAGTCATGTGAAGACAGGTCCATTTATAAGGGAGAATAAAGGGGAGAGATTTTTGGGCCATAGTATATAGTCATTTTAAAGATAGAAATCCTTGTTTTAATCAGAAATTAATAATCTCATGTTTTTGTTGCTGTTTTGTGCAATGTTGGAGTGATTTTGATGTTTGTTTTTTTGTTGATTGATTGTGTTTCTGTCACAGTTTTTGGAGTCGTTTTGTGTGTATTTTTGTCATTTTGTGTGTGTTTTTTGGGAAATAAAAAGTGTCAAAGTCATAAAAAATGGTGGAAAAGGTGGTGAAATGGAATTTTAAAAACCACAGAAATTGGTTAAAAGTTGCAAAATAGAGTGGACAAAATTAAACAAAAAAATGGTAAAAAGGGTTCAAAGTGTCTATATTGTTACAATTGTAACAAAAATGGGTCAACATATGTGACATTAGGTATAAAAGTGGTGGAAAAAGTTAATAATTGCTGAAAATGTCTTGAAAGTGGAAAAAATGTGCAGAAAAGGCATTGAAATATGATGGAGAAGTGGTAGAAATGGGAGTAATGTAGCAACAATGCATTAAAAGGAGCCAAAATATGGCAAAAAAGTGATGAAAACTGGTTAAAATGTGGCAATGTTGGTGTATTTGCAGAAAAATATAAAAATATCTAAAAATGGGCTCAAATTATTCAAAAAACATTCTTTGTTTCTTGAAGGCATCTGGGGACCCCCTCTCAGTGTCAACCTTGGGGTCCAGACCCCAAGGTTGAGAACCCCTGATGTAAGGGACGGACCTGCAGAGCAGACCACGGGACGGATGGCAGGGACGGGAACTGCAGAACCAGAGATCCACGATCGGTGACGCTTCTTAGGAGGACCTGAGTTCATGGCAGAGGAAACTGGACACAAAGGACTGGATTAGACGCGCGCGCGCACACCCACACCCACACCCACACCCACACCCACACCCACACACACTAACCTGGACTGTCACCCAGCTCTGAGTTCCTGTAACTCTGACTCTGGGGGGTCAGGGAGAGGTGGGGGGGGCTCAGCAGGGGGGGGCACCCCTCCACTGAGACCACATGGTTCGGTCCATTCACCCTTAGAGCTGTGGGAACTAACACACACACACACACACACACACACACACATATTAAATCACAGGGTGTCAACCCGCGGGTCAGACCCAAAGACAGCACAGGTTTATCATTAATATTATTATTATTATTATTATTATAGTAGAGTAGTTTTATTGATCCCACAATAAAAACAGTGTAATGAAGGAAATGAAATACTGTACAACAAAACAATAATAGAGGCTATATAGAAATTAAAATATCAATTAGAAAAATATATTTAAAAAAGTGTAAAGAATAGAATTATTATTGAGTTTAGAAAAGGTTAGATGTCTCATTTTTTGGTTTAAAGTTTATCAGAAAAAAGAAAAGTGCAGAATCAGCAACTGAAAGCAAATTAACTCAAAGGGGTGGAGCTTAGTCCTCCTGTGGTCAGTGACTCATTGATCGCTCAAAGCTTCTACAGATCAATATCACCACGTCATTAAAGCCACACACACACACACACACACGCACGCACACGCACGCGCACACACACACACGCACACGCACACGCACACACACACACACAGCAGAGGTTAATCCTCTCTTCGTGGTCACAGCTCCATCTGCCTCACACACAAAGGCTGTTTCTAAGCACGTGGCGAGCTGCTGGATGTGGGTGGGGCTTACCTATAGGGAGGGTCTTGGTGGTGGGGGTGGAGCCTAAAGGTTTGAGGAAGCTACAGTCCCTGCTGAGCTCCTGGTTCCCAAAGAACAGGGAGGAGGACTGAGAGGACCTGCTGGGAGGAGAGTCTGCAACACAAGAACATGACTAAGTATTTAGTTCTCATCCTAAGACACGCCCCCTTTCCTCTGTGACCCTGCTCAGCTAGCGCGGGCGGCTACATGCTAAGCTAACCCACATATCTCATCAATAACACACGTCAGGATGATTGTCTGAAGTGTCCCAGCCTGACGTTTTCATGGTAACGCCACATGCTTGTCAGAGACATTAGCCGTAAGCTAAGGAAGAGAGGTAAAAAAAGAGGTAGATTTTCAAAATAAAGCACTAAGTGGAGGAAAAAAACCTTTAAATCAAGAAGTTTAAAGTAATACAAAATTAAACACAATAAATGACAATAAAAACCCACAATTCATTCGTTGTGAACTGTGAATGCTCTGATTGGTCGTTATTCTAATGCTGACATGAATGTTGATCATGCAACCCTCAGATCAAATACAATCACATGTTTCTAGCCCCGCCCCTTGTGATAAAAGCTATAAGGTAGGGGTGTCAAATACAGAGCAGTTTATCTTAAGTGGGCCGCAGGTTTTATGTGCGAAAACAAGTAATTTAAACATCATTGCGCCCTAGTTTACACTTCTACATATACATAAAATAGTAAATATGTAAGAAACCGATAGATAAGTGACAGACATCAGTCCCAACAGGATCTTCACTTTAAATTTCCTACATTTTGGGAGCAATTTCTATTTAATTAAAGAAAATACATTTAAAAAATGAAGGATTTTGTAGGAATTTTGAGTTTTTCCACCAGTTTTACATTAAAAATGACTGCAATCGTGTGAAATAAGCAACGGGAAAACTGTGAGCACCTGCAAATATTGTTGAGTTTCATTTATAAAATGATACATGTTTTCTCATTTTTACTTTCTTGGAGGCTCCAAAGGGCCAGATTTGGCCCCCGGGCCATGAGTTTGACACATATGCTCTAAGTAGAAAAGAGTTTTTCTTGTTTTGCTCTAGCGTTGATAGAAATGAAAGGAAAGATGGAGGATGAAATGATGAATAAAGGTGTGTCTGACCTGAAAGGGAGAATGGTGATGAGCCGTGTCCTCCCACTCCTCCGTTCTCCTTCCCACTCACAGAGAATGGCCCGGGTTTGGAGGACGACGCACTGCAGGAAACCTGACGGGATTTACCGTCTGAAAACACAAACACACACACACACACACACACAGTGTGAGCACACATACACACTGGCCCTCTTTAATCAACCTTGTGTGTAAACGTGTGTAAATGTGAATTCACATTGTGTCGTAGAACAGGACCAACAGGTGATTTATAAACATTGGTATCTGACCAATCCCAGCGCCATTAACATGTTACGCCCTCAAATATTACTGGTTCTGTAAATATCACTGGCAAGAAAATAAACATTTCTGAAATGAAAATCATCATCATTGCAGGTGAGATGAAGAAAAACAAAGATGTTCTTTTAGGACGTGAGAAAACTGGAATTTAAGGAGCTCATTTCAAATGCTCTGTGGGGCGAGGATGAATTAAATTCTGAATAACTTAATTAAAGCTTAATGATGGTTTAAATGACATTTTACTCATCCACAGCTTAAAAGTTTAAATCTCTGCTATTGATCAAGACAATTCTTTACATTCTGGTCCAGAAAAAGTGGACGAGTCAGGCTAGCGAGCGTTAGTCCTTCCTTTTTAAAAATTAGGTTAGTTTAATACTTATTTTCAGCCTCAGTCAGATTTTGCTGCTGCTCCACTAATCCACTCAGATTATCTATGCAGGGTTGGACTGGGATTAAAACCCTGGCATTTTGTGTCCATACCAGCTAAAGATGGGAAAAAAATTGATTTTCTGATTTAACGCAATTTTTTGTGTGCCAATTTTAATACTCGATCCTGCTTCCCGGTATGGATTTTTTTAATTGTATTTTATATTGTACACTTGAATCAAATTCTAGATCTTTATTTTTTCTTTTTTTTTGCCACTTTTCATCCAAATAAGGTACCTTTTGCCCAAATAATACCAATTGTTTCCATTTTCCCCAACATTTTGCCTCTTTCTGATCTACATTTTTGCCCTTTTTCACTATTGTTTGCTAACTTTTTGCCCATTCAAGCTGCCCTTTGCCATTACTTAACACCTGTTTCCTCTTTATTTGCCAATTTCTTGGCTACTCTTGCCTGCTTTTGACCCATTTTAGTCACTTCTCCGTCTTTTTTTGCCAAATTTTTGCCATTTTGGCCACCCATTACCATGTCTGCTCGTCAAAAAAAACTTAGCAGACCGAACTGGACCGGCCCACTTTTCGGATCGCCGCCCCACACACACAAGACACACACAGAGTGGGCGGACCTTTCCAGCATATGATTGGTCCTTTGCACAGCGTTCCCTGAGCGTTCTTCACTAGGTGATACTTCAGATGTTTCTGTTTTTTAGGCTGGGTGCTCAGCTTCAGGTTGATGTGGTTGGAGAACTCAGTGAAGTAACGGAAACCCTTCTCGCCACAGCCCACGCAGTTCCCTGAGAAACCTGAGGCAGAGCGAAGGGAGACGGGGGGACATTGAGCATCGACTAGTTTAAAGTTAAAACCTCAGATTGGAGACAGGTTTATACCCAGCAGTGCGTTCTTTCCGTGGTTGTCGGGCAGGAAGCGGCGGTCCACAGCACACACCAGGATGTGTTCAGGGACACCAGGAGACTTAGCCCCCACCAGCTCAAAGCCTGCTGGGATGTCTATGGACTCGGTTGCCATGGAAACCAGACGCAGGTCCTTACCAGCCTGACAGAACCCTGAAGAAGAGGAGGAGGAAGAAGAAAGTGAGAAGAAAAAGAAGAAGAAAAAGAAAAAGAAGAAGACGAAAAAGAAAAAGAAGACGAAGACGAAGAAGAAAAAGAAGAAGAAGAAGAAGAAGAAGAAGAAGAATTTAGTCAGTATGTATGGTATAAAAGGCGATAAATAAACAATGAGGGGCGTGGTCTAATAAACAATGAGGGGCGTGGCCTCACCGTCCAGGGTGCAGCACCCATCAGGTGCGGCTGTCTGCAGGTAGGGTACAGGAGGAGGACTTCCTCCCTCTGAGTCCTCGTCCTCCTCCAGCTCCTCCAGATCATTGGTCGAGTGTCCATTGATCAGCTCCGACTCCTGCTCTGGCTCCGCCTCCTTAGCATCGGGCTCCAGGTAGAGCTGGGTGAAGATGGGCTGAGGGTCTCCACTGGTGGAGCGCAGCGACGCCTCGATGGAGTTATGAAGCGCCTCCTCAAACCGAGCCGACTTCAGCTGCCCCGCGTAAGAGTTCCCCATGGTCCTAAAGGAGGTAGAGCACAGGGAAGGGCTTCAGGGCCACGCTTGTTTGTCTGTGTGTGTGTGTATGAGACAGAGCGTTGTGGTAGTTGTGTGTGTTTTTGTGTGTATATTTATTATTGCATCCTTTACTGCATGTTTTCTATGAGTTGTATTTTGTTTTTTAATGTAAATAAAGTTTTATTCTTTTATAAATGACATTTTCTTTTAAAATTGTCTACTATTCCTTGTTAAATGTTTTATATTCATTTTAAACGTTATTTTTTTAATTAATTAATTTAATGTAATTTAATTAATTAAATGGCGTGTTTTCTTTTTCTTTTTCAAATAAGGTCATTCCATGTCATTGCACAAATGGCCCACGCACTTTGGTCTAAAAAAATTCAGAAATTTTTACCAATTGCTCCATAATAACTCAAAAAAGGCCTTCAGTAAACAACTTAGCATATGCCTCATCTCCCTGTAATTTGATCGGCTTAATAGTTATATTACATATATAAATATATCAATATATTATTAATAGTTATATTACATATATATCACATTATTAATAGTTATACTATATTATATAATAACCTATCAGACATGGTCAGGGTCAGTATCTCAGGGACAGACTCACGTCACGTGGTGTGTGTGTTGGTCTGGGCGTGGACGTTCAGCTCTGCTACATGCTGTCAGCGGTCTGAGGACCTGAAAGAGGACAGGACAGCTCTGATCAACATTAGCTACATGTGGGCGGAGCCTCTGGCAGTTTCTGTTGTCTACCAGAGCTGAGTTAGGATCACTAGTTTATAGGATCACGATTAATCGTAAGGCAGTTAAAAATCGATTCATAGGTATCACTGTTCACATCGATACTGTGAAAATTAAATCGCAGTACTTTTTTTAAACAGCAGAGGACGCTATCCAGAAGTGTTGGCAGCGGGCGGAATCTGCTACTACTTTCTTTCTGGCCGCCTTCTACTCTTAAACAAATTCATAAATTATTCCTTACCCCTTTAGCACCGAAAGAATATTTGTAATATTAAGTGAATATCTGTAAAAGTCACGTTTTTCTATTAGCTCTGACTGCTAGCATAGCATCTCTTCTTCACTGCAAGATATCTGCATGCCAACCGACCACTGTGTTACCAGCGCCCTCTGCTGGTCCAAATAAATATCGGATGTAAATACAGTGCAATGACTGTTTTTTTTTTAAGTCCAATTGTTTAGGCACAAAATACATTTTCAGTTGCACTTTCAAAAAGAAAAAGAACTATTACGCAGTTTTGCATTGTTTACTATAGAACCAGAATTTAAATTAATAGGATTCTTCTTCATTTGTATTATTCCTTTATTTATTTCATTCAAGATTTATTTTTAGGTAAATTGCATTGTTTTTAATAGTTTATCAAGGGATTCTTTTGACAATTAAAAATAAAAGGAAAACAGTACAGTTTTTTGATAGTTTTGAACCCCAAAAAAATAAAGGAATATTTTTCAGTCTACAGTCCCATTTTGTAAAATAAATCGTGAGAGAATTCTATCGTGAACCCAGTATCGTGAATTGAATCGTATCAGGAGTTGAGTGAATCGTTACATTCCTACTAATAACCTTTATTAATCAATATCAGTGAGTGTGTAGTGCACACACAACGTTAGCTTGGAGGTTATCCCTGGGTTGGTAGCATAGCGCTGCTTTGGACCGCAGGGTCACATGGTGCGATTGGTTAAAGGAATCAGACTATATTCACTCCTTATGAAGATAAAACAGGTCATTCTCACAATATTTACTACACTAATTCTTCTCAAATGTTTCAAATGAAGAGTGAATGAGAGACATGTTTGTGATGAGGCTGTAGAGGACACAATCTACTATCGACTTTCACTTTAAGCTTTCAGAAATGTGTCCAATAGTGAAAAACAAGGCTACGTCTCCTCCTCATCACATGGCTTTACTTTGCACTAACTTCTTCTTTCATATTCTCTTACTTCATTTCCATTATTTATAGTTTATATATAAATTCTATTCTATTGTATTCTACATGATGGAAAGGGATATCCTCGCTTGATGTAGTCACAGGTTTTAAATTTGATCACTGGGCAAAAGAACATCACACATCATAAATAAAGAATAGATCAACAAAAACAAGCTGTTTTTAGTACATTATATTAATTATATAAAATATAATGTCAATGTCCTGTATGTAATAAAATACATCAAATATAAATCAACCCTTATTTCTGATTTTAATGTTTTATTTGATCACTAGAGGGCAGTGTCATGTCTTTGTTTTATTCTATTTTAAACACATTTTGATGCTTTTAGAGCATTTTTACACAATGATAATGTGACTGTGGACCCGACCTACACCTACACACACGCACGCATGCACGCAGAGACGAAGTGATGAAGAGTCACTCAGTCATCATCATCATCATCATCAGAACAAACAACAGCCTGACACTGGGAAATGTTACACTCACTCTTTCAGTTTGTGTGTGTGTTTGTCAGTGCGTGTGTATGCGTGTGTGTGTGTGTGTGTGTGCGTGCGTATGTGTGTGTGTGTATGAAATGCGCTACACAAATAAATTTGCCTTGCGTGTCCTGGTTTAACCTTCTCTGATCGACTCTTAAATAAATGATTAACAGATAAAGTGTTAGATCACCTTCACCCATGGGTGACACACCAGGGTGCTGTTTAACTCAACAACTTTAACTCTGTTTTTAACTAACTCTTGAACTTTAACTCTAAAACTTTAAGTCTTTAACAGTCTTTAACAGTCTTTAACTCTAACTCTTGAACTCTAGAACTTAAACTCGAACACTATGTCTTTAACTCTACAACTTTAACTCTTTAACACTGTCTTTAACTCTAACTCTTTATCTCTAAAACTTTAACTCTTTAACTACGTTTTTAACTCTACCACATTTACTAACTCTTAATAACTTTAACTCTATCCCAAATCGTTTCTGTAAATCTAAATCTTTTTTTTACTCCAACCCTAACTACTAATTCTTTAATTATTTTAATCTTTGACACCTCTTTAACTCAAAACTCTAACTCTTCTTTAACTCTGACTTATTAACTCAAACTTTTTAGCTCTAACGCTAACTCAAACCTAACTAACTCTTTGACTCCAACTCTTTCTTAACACAAGCTCTTGTGAGTCTGTGATAGATGATTTTTCTCACCCAGAGGATCCAGTGGATCACTGCTCCATGTCTTTTATGCGATTTAAGGACATGAATCATGGCTGGTTTTCATGAGATTTGATCTAAAACCATGAAGTTTAAAAGTTGTAGTGACACACGTGTGTAACATCGGTGTGCAACATGTGTGTTTACAGGTAAACTAGTGTATGTTCATTTATTTTCTTTCTTTCATAAGATCAATAAAGTCCAACAGATCTCATTTATTCTTCCACACACTGACTTTGTGTTTCTATTGAAATACATCCAACTTTTAGTCTGACAACAAACGCACAAATATAAACACAAAGTCAAAAACGCATACATTTAAACAAAAAGTGACAAACGCAAAAATTTAAACAAACACAAAATTAAGCACATATTTAAACGGTAGTGACGCATTCTGTGTTCTAGAGATACACAACAGCTTCAGGAGGAAATGTTGTGTTACAATGTGTGTGTGTGTGCAACGACTTTAGAACATGACTTTGTAACAGGGGGGAAGGGGCGGAGCCTAAGTTACCTCACCTTAACCTGATCACATTCATCACATTCCTGTTCAGTGAAAAAAAACAAACACACACACAGACACGCGCACACACACACACACACACACACACACACACACACACACACACACACACACACACACACACACACACACACACACACACACACACACACACACACACACACACACACACACACACACACACACACACACACACACACACACACACACACACACACACCTCTCCATGGATCTCACTAGCATTTGGACAAACAGAAAACAGGCAACCGGTATGTGTGTGTTCTATGTGTAGTTGTGTAGCAGTGTGTAGTAGTTGTGTGGTGTGTGTGTCCTGCCTCTCTCTGATAATCACATCATCTGCAGCCTGTGAAGCATTGATTGGAGCTGTTTGTGCAGAGCTGAGGGTGAACGACACGGACCAAGGTCGCACACGCACACACGCACACACTGAGGTCTACCTTCCATGCGTCTCCTTCAGATCCACAGCAGAGCAGATGCCGCTTCAGATGAAGTCCATGGTGAGGTGGTTGATGATGATAAAGATGAGGAATAGATACAAATCCAATAGATCCAGATCTTTAGATTCTGCTCCTGCTGGAGCACACACACACACACACACACACACACTGAGACACAGACTAAGAGACTCTCAGAGCAGCCTCTCTCTCTCTCTCTCTCACTCACATGCAAACAAACACTGGCCCCTCCCCCTGTTGCCATTTGTTAGGAGGGGCTCATTCATCTGCCCTGTGACCCCCCGGGGTGACAGATGCTCCCTGAGGCCTGTGGGGGCGGGGGGTGGGGCTAAAAGAGCCACGCGTGACCTTCTCTGCTCAGCGTGCTCCACTCAGACTTTCTCCATCACACACATCACTCCTCTGTGACCACACCCATCTTTTTTATGGGGGGGGGGCCTGTAGTAATTCAGATTGAGACAAAATGAGTAGAAGAAGAAGAATGTCCAGCCCCTTACCCTGAGCTGACCCCCACCTTTAGCACCTCTAGCCCTGCTGTAAATACCACAGGCTGCAAATAAATAAACGCCTGCACCACAAATCAGATCCTCAGCAGATGTTAGGGATTAAAGGGTCATTAATGAGGGAGAGGGAACATTAATGAGGGAGGGGGGGGCCGTTAATGAGTCACCAGCAGAACCAGAGGAAGAACCAGAGAAGGAACATCAACACAGATCCATCAGAGCATAAAGGTCCTGCAGAGGGAGAACCAGAGGAACCAGAGGAACCAGTGGCCTCAGAATCATCCATTCAATGACTAAAGAGTCATTTTAACACATTTTAAGGACATCCCACGCACTACAGTCTAAAAAAATCCTGAAATGTTTAGCAATTGTTCTGTAATTATTCAATATTCACACTAAATGTCTAGTTTGATCTGATGAAAACTTTTTGAGATATGGAGAATTTAGTGAGGGGGGTGTGTCCTTATTTTTCTTGCATTTTTAACTTCAAATATCTCAGGAACTACATGACATAGGATAGATAAATGTGGTACAGTAATACAGCTCCACCTACTCTCTCAGAATATAGAAAAATATCTGCTATACATCCTATCTGATGGACATACCAGCTCCTCAAAAAAGTGAGTGTGTGTTTGGGTCTGGAACATATTTGGACCTTCAGTAAACAACTTAGCATATGTCTCAGCTTCATGTAATTTCATCAGCTTTGAGCTATGAACATAGACTGTTCACATCACTAATGATTAGTCACATATATGCATTGGTTCTTGGGTGACACGCTCTGTAAATATGAATAAAGTACCTTTTTTTTTTACTATATTCAATGGCCCATAACTACATGTGGGAATGTAAGAAAAATCTGATATGTTTTAATTCATAGTTTAAAGGTTACTTTTTATTTGGATATAAAACATTTTTCTTCACATTTTTCACCACTCGTCATCCTTAAAATCCTTTACATGAGGCCATTGTAGCATGGCTCTGTGTATAATAATTTACTGTTTAGTTTTTCACTGGTAACATAAACAATTTAAAAACTTTTGCATCAGAAAAACATTTATTTTTGAAAAAATTACATTTATTTATTTTATAAACAAATTCCTGCATCAGAAACCATTTCAGTTTCTGGAAATCAAGGCATAACCCCCCCACTAAATTGCCCAAATCTCTAAAAGTATTTATCCACTCAAACTATACATTTACATTTTGACTATTGAACAATTAAGAAAAAATTTGAAAGAAATCTGTATTTTTTTATACCACAAAGTGTGTGGGACATTAGTTAAAACGACATGAAATAACTCTAAATCAGAGCTTTTTAGTCTCCATCCACACCATAGATCAGTTCATTAACACAGTGTGTGTGTGCAGCTCTTCACACTTTAGCTCCAACGGCCACAACACACACACGCACGCACGCGCGCGCGTGCGCGCACACACACACACACACACACACACACACACACACACACACACACACACACACACACACACACACACACACACACACACACACACACACACACACACACACACACACACACACACACACACACACACACACACACACACACACACACACACACACACACCACACACACACACACACACACACACACACACACACACACACACACACACACACACAGCTGTAAACCTCCAGCAGAGCCAATCAGAGCCTTCATTAGCCTCCATCAACATTTGTCTAACACTGATTGCAGAAGAGTCACAAACACACAGACGTAGAAACATAGATCTGTTCCTGTCCTCTGGCACAGACGTATAGAGAAAAGATTGTGTCGTGTGATGTTTTTGTGCATTGTTTTTAAAGGAGCAGAGTTGAGGTTTTTGTGTGTGTTTTTTTTTTTTTAACAAGCAGAAATGTGGTGTTTTGTGTAGATTTTGTACTTTTTTTTTTTAAAGGGGCAGAGTTGTGTTTTTTTGTAGTTTTTGTGTGTGTTTTTTTTTTTTTAGAAAAGCAGGGTTGTGATGTTTTTTTAAAGGTCAGGGTTGTGTGTTGTATAGTTTTTGTGCATTTTTTTAAGAAGCAGAATTGTGGTGTTTTGTGTATATTTGCTAAAGGTCAGGGTTGTGTTTCTTTGTAGTATTTTTTTTGTTCTTTAAAGGAGCAGTTGTGTACTTTTTGTGTGTTTCTTTTAAATGGAGCAGAGTTGTGGTGTTTTGTGTACTTTTTGTGTGTTTCTTTTAAATGGAGCAGAGTTGTGGTGTTTTGTGTAGTTTGTGTGTGTTTTTTTAGAGGAGCAGGGTTGTGGTGTTTTGTGTAGTTTGTGTGTGTTTTTTTAGAGGAGCAGGGTTGTGGTGTTTTGTATAGTTTGTGTGTGTTTTTTTAGAGGAGCAGGGTTGTGGTGTTTTGTGTAGTTTGTGTGTGTTTTTTTAGAGGAGCAGGGTTGTGGTGTTTTGTGTAGTTTGTGTGTGTTTTTTTAGAGGAGCAGGGTTGTGGTGTTTTGTGTAGTTTGTGTGTGTTTTTTTAGAGGAGCAGGGTTGTGGTGTTTTGTGTAGTTTGTGTGTGTTTTTTTAGAGGAGCAGGGTTGTGATGTTTGTTTTAAAAGGTCAGGGTTGCGTGTTGTGTAGTTTTTGTGCATTTTTTTTAAAAAAAAGAGCAAAGTTGTAGTGTTTTTGTGTAGTTTGTGTGTGTTTCTCTGAGGAAACCTTCCATCAATGATCGTCACAAGTTCATCCTGAGGAAGAGTGAGTGAGTGAGTGATGGACGGTGGCTCTGACGCCTCCTAAAAAGCCTTTTAAAGCTCCTATAATGAGTGAATGTGCAGAGAAACAAAGGCTGAGCTCATCCTTCAGCACTAGGAGCACAAAGAGGAAACAACCTCCCCACCACCCGAGGACAGACGGGGGGGTTTGAGGAGATCTAATGAACTCTGGGGGCTTTGGGGGAGGAGAGGGTCTCTGCTGACTCAGCAGATGCTCCACACATGATCACAGTCAGCGTGGAAGTTCTGATGGACATTGAACGCAGCACATGCATTACAGCAAAAATACATAAAGAGAAACGGAAAGGAAGAACATCAAAAAGACTAAACTGAAATATTAAACTGACAAACTATTGGTTTGTATTTATGTGGTTGTTCATTTATTTCATTTAGGCTGTGATGTCGGCCCCTACGGCTTTTCTGTTTTCTCCTTTTTTTAATCTGTATCATTGTCATAATTGTTGCACACTTGGACACAAAAGGGGCGTGTCCATAACAGTACCAATGATACTGCAGGGTCCACATAATACCTAATTTAAATATATATATATAAAGTCTTTGCTCTTCACAAAGAACAGCTCAGAGAATTTAGAACAAGGTAATCAACACTCGTTCATGCGTCTCCGTTTATACGCCCTGGTTTTGTCCTGACACGCGGGCGACTTCTCCTCATGCTAATTATCTCCGTGTTAAACGTGACTCACATGACGCTCAATGGCTGACAATCATGAGGGCCGAGCGCATCTTTGAATCAAATGTTATTTGTTGTCTCTACAGTGTGTGTGAGTATTTATTACCAAGCATGCATAACTATAACTACATTCATCATCACATTCACCAGTTCAACAAAGAACGTTGGGCTTTAAAGTAAGGCTGGAACTAGGACCAAAAAACTTTAGCTTTACTTCACAAAATGTGGCCCTGAGCTGTTAAACAATCCTGGTGAGAACCTGAGGAGCAGTGGGCAGCCACGGTGTGGAGCCCGGGGAGCAGTTAGGGGTTAAGGGACTTGCTCAACATCCCACAGTGATGACAGGGGTGAGAGTCAAACTGGTGACCCTCTGCTTACAAGCCTACTTCCTTAACCACTAGTCCAGCACGCGCAAAATGATGCACAAATGCTTGCTGTGGAGGTGAATGGAGGTTTTCCCCTGGAACATAAATAAATGTTATTATAAAATGCATAAATGACTAGTTTTTGACTCGTGTTGCTGTGTGTGTTACAGCACTAAACCAGTACGTAGCGTCTTTAGCATCACATTATGCTGTTTGACATGTTTACAGTTTAATGGAGAACAAGTGGCTATTAAATAGTTATGAAAAAAACTCGCCTACACGTGCACGAACGGGAATAGTGTGTCTGCAGCAATGAGTTCAGGATTTAAGAGAGATCGGCTTTATTGTGGTTCAGATCGTATTCTGATGGTTATGGGCCGAGTTTAACTGATTAAAGCTAAAGCTAACATCTGAGTCGGTGCAGCCTCAGTGTGCATGGCTGTGATACAGAAAGTATCATTGGACACGGAGGGGGTAGCGCTTTCAAAAACTTCCACTCTGGGGCCCGTTTTTAAAAAAGTTCAGTTGTCAAGCACCAAAACGCCGTTGCTGTGTGAAGGCACCGCCAAAAGCCCAAAACGCAACAATACTTATGCGTTTTCACTAGAAGACGTTCTCGTGTAAACAGGGCCTGAGTCTGACCCTGTGAACGTCCCTGTTTCCTGTCATCATCATCATCGTCATCGTCATGTGTCTAATGTGACACTGACGGAGGCAGTCACGCCTGTCATTTCCTTATAAAAGAGCACCCCTCACCCCCCCATGAGCCCTGAAGTGCAAATGTGAGTGAGGGGAGCAGATGATCCACACACACACACACACACACACACACACGCACACACACACACACAAAGACAACATTCCAACTGAATGCCATTGCTGAAGTCAGCAGCAACAGGCACAGATAACAGCCCAGGGGCAAAGGTGGGTGTGTGTGTGTGTGTGTGTGTGTGTGTGTGTGTGTGTGTGTGAGGGGTTCCTTGAGGGGTATTAGGAGCAAAGCTGTAAAGTGTGTGTAAGGACAAAAGGAGCATTTGGGGCAGATGAAGAAGCCATCATCATTAAGGCTTTACTGTGCACTGCTAAAGGGGCGTGCACGTGAAAGCAGCTCATTCATTAGGGTGAGGGGCGTGCACGTGAGAGAAGCTCATTCATTAGGGTGAGGGGCACATGTACACACACACACACACACACACACACACACACACACAGAGGTCTTTGTGCTGACCTTGCCCACACACTGTGGTCAGAGGACGAGTTTAAGGGCAGAGAATTTAACCTTCAGCTGTGAAGGAGATCAACTGAAGATCTACTGAAGGATCCACCAGAGATCTAGAATACAACAGAGAATTCATGTTTGCGGCGACACATTATATACAGTATAAGAGCAGAGAGCAAGAACAAAAGTACATAACAGAAGTTGTGTTTCCATTACAGATTTTCCCAAAAAAAGTGATATTTCTAAAGTTTCCACAAAGTCTAATGTGTGTTTGAAGGTGTTTTCCATTAAAGGTTGTTGTAGAGCCTGGTAACTCTGGTGAAATCTCATCCCGTGAGACTCTGCAGGAAGACGGACGCTCCAAACCTCCTTAGAACACTCTGCATTCCTTTGTTGTTGTTTTAGTCTAATGTGACAGTAATAATGATTAAGTCTAATGTTAAGAAATGTCTGGGTCTCCTCTTTTGTTCACATGTACCGCACCATGTTTTCTCAGAGAGAAGTGGTCATGTGACCAGGTACGTCACGTCCTGTGATGTGTAATTAGGGGTGAGAACCTCTGGGTACTTCGCGATACGATACACGATACAAAGCTCACGATAATGATTATCTCATGTTATGACGATACTGCGATTATTGATATATTGGTCAGAAATCAATCTACAATAATCTATGACATAACAAGAAAAAAAAGATTAAGAGAAAAAATACATCGCCGTATCGAGATATCGTCACACTCCTATATGAAATTGTGTAAAAAGTGTTTCCATAGCGCTTTTGTGACATAAATTCAGAACAATAATTTAAAAAAACATCATGTAACCATGGCTACTGTGTCCATGGATCAGACATGAGGAGTGACTGCTCTACTCTGACCGTCTCACTGTGTGTAGAGTGTGTGGGAAAGGTTTGGAACGAGCTCACGTTGGGAAAGTGAGGGAAAGGTGAGAGTTTACAGCAGTTCATGACCGAGTGAGAAGCTGATCTACATTTTATAACCTCATCCTTTATGGACGTATTCACGGGAACAATGAGTCTTATTTCACACTGTAAAGCTGTCAGAGCCAGAGTCACACAGCGGTCACTTTAGTTCTTATAGTTGAGGAGATCATCCTCTCTGCAGGACAAACTCACTGACAATTATTGAAATGAAACCTATTCTAAATAATCAAAATTCATTTTAGGAATTATTTTATAACAAACTGTTATGGTTATTTCTATGTAACGATGATTTCATTTTCATGTTTTCATTCCAAATGTCACTGGTGTCCCTTTACCAAGTTCTTGGTATGTACGAGACATCACAGTTACTCACCTGTATTTAAGACTTACAGTATATATATATATAAATATAAATATGTATAAATTGATCCTTTATTTAACCCATATCCTTTATATTTATCATTATTATTATTGTTGTTTCTGATTCGTTTTTTGCTCATTTTCTGTTCTTTGCACCAACTGTTAAATTCCTTGTGCAGTTTTTAAACTGTACTTGGGGAATAAAAAAAACATTTCTGATTCTGATTAATTTGGGTGAATTTATATATATCTGTATATATATATATATATATATATAAAACTTTTTTGTGTATGTATATACATACAGTATGTGTTTGTGTGAATGTATATACATTATTATTATATTTTTTTTCCCCTATTGTTACTATTACCGTTTCTGGTATTTTATTAATATTACTGTCAGAGATACTGTTCTACTGTTCTTGTTGTGTGACCCTTGTTTCAGGGCCTGTATTTTTTTATGTTACTAGTGATAAACTAATAAACAATAAATGTTTATTAGACACAGAGCCAAACTACAATGACCTCATGTAAAGGATTTTCAATATATGGTGAAATAACCCAAAGTTGGGGTCCAAAATAAAAATGAAGAAAAATTGTTTTATATCCCTTTACACCAGTTGTTCTCAACTGGTGGGTCGGGACCCAAAAGTGGATCGCGGACCTGTACTGGGTGGGTCGCGAACAGCTGGTCAAAAATAAATAAATGCTTAATGTCTCTCATGTTGGACTTGTATTTTATTTTGAAAGAAACTTTTCTTTTGACAGGCATGCTGTGAAATGTATGTTGCACAGGAAACTATATAGATTTATGTTTAAAAAAAAAAGATTATATATATATATATATGTGTGTTTTCAACAGCTATTTTAGAAAAACAAAATGTTTTTGTTTGAACAATTGAATTATTACAAAACAATTGGTGAAAATGTCAGATTTTTTTTCTTCAATTTTTGGTTAAAAATGACGCATCACAAAATGAATCATAAAAATGATGTTGATTAGAACATGAACTGAAAACACTAAGGTCAGTGTTGGTCACACATCAGGAAGGAGATGAGAGGAAATGATCAAATAAATCTATTCAGGAGGAACTAAATACTGTTTCATTCACTTATTTACAACGTTCTATTCTTTAAAATGACTGTTAACACTAATTCTGCGCTATAGTTGTTTTCTTATAGTATTCTGAGCAAAATATATCGGGACAAAAGGTGGGACCTAGATTCAGAAATAAGAGAACGTGGGTACTAGAACCACTGTTTTAAATCATCTTATATCATCAGTAGTTTTACTAAATTAAGAAATTAAACTGCTGACAGCTCAGAGAGGGAGGGGACACGCACACACACACACAAAGGGATAGTGTGTGTGTGTGTGTGTGTGAGTGAGTGACAGCAGGTCCTCCTCTTTCTCAGCAGGCGATTGACTCGGAAATCCCATCAGTGACAACATCTGCAGCTCTTTGTGTGTGTGTTGTGTGTGTGGGGGGGGACAAAGGCAGCACTGGGCCTTTGTTCAGGCGTTGGACCCACACACAGACTCATTGATGAAAGCAGTGACAGTAAAAAGCATCGACAGAGCGACTCTATCCAGATGTGGCAGATGTTTCAGCTCTATTATGCACACACACACCTTAGAATCAGCCATAACCAAACAGGTTCTAAAAAATAAAAGTCTTCACATAATCAAATGTTTGTGTCATCCAGTGGTAACCATGGAGACAGAGTAACACAAACACACATACTAAAAGTATCTTCTGACTTTTCATGCTTGGATGTGAGTGAATGTGAGCATGTGCAGATGACATTTTGTCATGCCACAAAATGTGTTATTCTATTAATCTGTGATGACCACATTTTTTCATCTGAATAATATCCACTGCTATCCAGGATGTTTATTATTATTTGGGCCATAGTATATTGTCATCTTAAAGATGAAAATCCTTGATTTAATCAGAAATAAAATGGGTTCAAACTGACCTAAAATGGTTAAAAAGGTGGTGAAATGGGATTAAAAAAACACAGAAATTGGTTAAAAATTGCAAATTAGAGTGGGCAAAATGGAAAGAAAAAAAGATGAAAAGGGTTCAAAGTGTCAATATTGGAACAATTACTTTAACTAACCAAATAGTTAATGTGGTTGATTGGCAAAAAATGATCACGATGAAAAGAGGTTAAAAGTGGCAATAATGAGTCAACATATGTGACATTGAGTGGAAAAGTGGTAGAAAGGGTTTATAAAAGCTGAAAATGTCTTGAAAGTGGAAAAAATGTGCAGAAAAGGCATTGAAATTTGGACTGAGAAGTGTCAGAAATGGGAGTAATTTAGCAACAATGCATTAAAAGGAGCAAAAAATATGGCAAGAAAAAGTGATGAAAATAGGTTAAAATATTGGTGTAGTTGCAGAAAAAACATTAAAATTAGACAAAATGGGCTCAATTTGTTCAAAAAATATTCTATTTTCTTAAAGGCATCTGGGGATCCCTTCATAGTGTCTCACGACCCCAAATAGGGTCCTGACCCCAAGGTTGAGAACCCCTGTGTTAGATTACATATCCTTCTCTGAAAAGAATGACAACGATCAAAAAGTTCCATTACAATTCAAAATTTAACATTTACGTAAAACAAATAAATAAATAATGTCAAATATTTTGTGGACACTGTTAGGGTGTGTTGTTATATTTAGCATCAAAACAAAAAATAGTTTTAAAGGAACTTTAAGGATGTTTTCAGCCTTGTGGCTGACTCCGCCTCCACAGGTGGCGCCGTACCCGTTACATGAGGCTTTGATGGCTTGAAGAGCAAGATGGAAATCTGTTTGTCCCAGGCTGTGTCCTAATAGTCCCTCCTATCTCCTGATATCCACTTTTCCTTAACCCCGTGGATGAGGTCACAGGGTTTAGGAAAGGTGTTAGGAGACCTCTAATCGCTGATATGATCTCAAATATCACAAGGTTTAAATGTAAACCTTGTTATGTTTGAGAAAAATAAATAAATAAATCAAATCAAAGTGCGACTTGCGTTTTCCGCTCACCATCAACCTCCTCCTCCTTCACATGGACTTTTCATTGTGTACTCTTAGCTGAGTCGTCAATCGATTGCTCACAGTTTAGTGACCATGTGTGTTAGATCTAGAGGTGTCCCGATCTGATTTTGATATCAGTCCGATATCAGCCAGAAAACAAATATCAGATTTTATCGGACTGCATCTAAAATCACCAATATAAGTTTTCCGATTAAAAAATTTCCGCTCCAGCACTTTTATCTATAGGTGACTGTGGTTCACAGTCCAACAAATTAACCTACTGTTGCTGACTATTGTTTGACTAACATCACTTGATCAAGCCTTTTCTAACATTGCACATTATAAAAGAAGTAATAAAGTATGTATGATTCATGCTGATATTGTATCAGATCGATATCTGTATCGACCGGTACACAAGGCTGCAATATCGGTATCATATCGGAAGTGAAAAAGTTGTATCGGGACATCGCTAGTTAGACCACGCTGTTCACTCATCACACACACAGGATGCTGATTGGCCCAGGGGCCCAGGGGAAAAAACCACACAAAGTCTGTGTGGGGAACATTATAGGCACTCTGTGTTCTTTGATTCTTTCCATGAGAACAGGAACAAGGCTGTGTGAGGCGTTGGAGCGAGTCCACACACTGTTGGAACGACTGAGAATAAAACGAAGTAAAGGTTTTAAGAAAGAGAGAGAGAGAGAAAGAGAGAGGGGCGAGTGAAGCAAAGGGAAAGAGAGGAATGAACCTGGTCACCACGGCCTTGGAGAGACACACACACACTACATCTGTGAGTGTGTTTAGTTGATGATTGAAGGATTGAGTCGTGGTTGTTCTGTGTTAAAGGTGAGCAGACCACAGACTCCATGCACTTCATTAATGTGCACAATCGTCCAACGTGTACTTTGTTAGCATGCACAATTATCCTAACGCGTGCACACAGCGTTTAATCCAAACAGGACGAAACAATAAAAGCAACATATCAGTGCACGGCACACACTGTACTCTTTAAATAGGACACGTTCAGCACCACTGACCGTGCATGCTGAGTGTGTGTGTGTGTGTGTGTGTGTGTGTGTGTGTGTGTGTGGGGGGGTACACACTGTGCGAACACACTGTTCCATAACAGAGCAGGAAGGGACTCTCAGCTGGAAGCTGTCCAGGTCTGTATGGCAGGAATGAGGAGAAATCGCACACACACACACACGCGCACACACTTGTGTAAGTGCCAAATGCTGTGATAACGTTCACCAAACACATCTGAAGCACTCAGAGAAACACTGAAACTACTCAGAAATACTGAAGGACTTAAAAACAAACGCTCTGATCTCTAATATTTCTGAGGCTGAATTTCCTCCTTCACCTTGACATGCCGTCACTCCCCCTCCATGCACGTGCACACAGATGGAGCTTCTCCAACGTGCACATATATACTCATCAGAAGGCATTCCACCAGAGCCATAAAAGGAATAAAAAAAATCACACACACACACACACACACACACACACACACACACACACACACACACACACACACACACACACACACACACACACACACACACACACACACACACACACACACACACACACACACACACGCCTCATTCAAGAGTAAAGTGATGTTCTCCAGAGCAGCACTCCCTCCTTCACTCATTATTCTTCACTCGAACCTCCATCAGCAGCCTCACACCAACATGTGGACACGTCAAGTTCAACTATCACGAGATGGAACGTTTTGGAGTCACGGCCCACACGAGAATTACTGCAGAGTCATGGTTTCAGTGCTGGTTACAAATAACAACATGAATGAAAAGCAAAGAAAGAAAGAAAGAAAGGAGAATAAATCCTGTAAGCTAAAGAATTAATGTATTTATTAGAGAAATACTACAGAACCAACTATACATCAGTAAATAAACAAGTGAACATCAACATTGACTTAAATATAAACAAACAATAGCAAAAACACTGACAAATATACAAGAGAAGCCGAAACAGTTGCAGAAACTGAGCAGGATTTAAATAAACAAATACATAAACAAATAAGTAAAAGTTAAGTGAATATCAATGTTTGTTAAAAAAAGAAAAAACTAAAAACCCCAAATAAACAACTGTCATCTATAAATTAATATATAAAGCTAAATAAATAAACAAACAAATAAAAACAAGTAAATATTTGTTATTGTTTGCCAAAAGAAATAACAAATAAACAAAAGTCATCTATAAATTAATAAATACATACATAAATCCAAATGAATAAATCAATGAGTATGCAAATGTATATTATTGTTCGTTAAAAGAAGCTAAAACCACCAAATAAACAACAGAGCCGTCTATAAATAAATAAACAAAGCTTCCGTTCCTGCAGCTGAGGGGGGGTTTAAGCCCCTCCCCCTCCCTAAGGATCAATACACAGAGGTCAGTGACCTTTGACCTGTGCAGTGAGCTGTGGGGGTGAGTTAGAGTGTCTTTAATGATGCTATTGTTACAGTTACACACAGTGTGTGTGTGTGTGTGTGTGTGTGTGTGTGTGTGTCACTGAGCGTGTTTTCCTCTCAGCAGGTGAGAGCGAGCATCAGTGAGGGAAACAAAGCACAGAGCGAGGAAGATGGTGATGATGATGATGATGAGCAGATATTAGTCTGAAATGTGTGTCTGAAATGTGTCACTTATTACTGCTAATGCTTCAGCTGTCATTTCAGACTCAGGTCAATGTTATTAAAGGGGGAGGAGCTTCTACACACGTCACCAAATAACACAGGGACGGTAATTATTAGACAACATTTACAAAAAATAAAGAAAGACCATCAAATGTAGACATAAATGTTTGTTCCTCCTCAAATAGAATAAATAGAATCTTATTTAAACAGGAACGATAAGATTTTATTTTCACATACATTTGTCCTATTTTAGTCTAATAATTCTATTAAAGCTCCTCAAATCATTCCAAACATCCTCAATACAGTTAAAGTTAATATTGGGATAATTTCATATTTTAACACAAGGTTCAGTCTGTGTCACAAAGATATTTATATTTCATAAGGTGAAGTCAGATTTTATGTGAGAATTGTTATTTCCGGTCTTCTGACCTCCCGTTTATAAAGAGAAATGTGTGTGTGTGTGTGTAAATGTGGAAAATTTCACAAAAACGTGCAGTGTTGGATCAAAATTTATAGGGATGTCCCGATACAACTTTTTCCACTTACGATACAATACCGATATTGCGGCCTTGAGTATTGTCCGATACCGATTGATATGATACCAGCATGATCCATATATACTTTAATTAATTATTTTGTAGTGTGGAATGTTAGAAAAGGCCTGATCAAGTGATGTTACTCAAACAGAGAGCAATAGTCAACAATTCAAGTTCACTTCAGCTATTTTTTTTATATGGTGGGAACAACTGAGGGCGGGGATAAAAACAACATGAATTTATCGGAGCGCTTATATCGGAGATTTTAGATGCAGTCCGATAAAATCTGATACTCGTTTCCTGGCTGATATTGGACAGATATCCGATATCAATATCTGATCGGGACACCCCTAAAAATGTACACTTGATTTTGTTTAAAAAATAAGCGGTTGTGGAATATCAGAGATTTTATATTTCTAAAGTAATATTTAAATAAATATAAATAATAATATTTATATAAATATAAAAATGGGTGTTATTCTGATTTTTATTCTCCTTGGTTTTATTTTTGTTTACTGTAGATTCAGAGAGAACTGGAAAACACAAACAAGTTGTTAGTAGCAGTGACAGGAAGCACAAAGCAAAGCATGCTGGGTAAAAAGAGACGTCACCTTCAAGGCTGCACAGATTAACCTCCTCTGATTGGTCAATGCCAACAAAGACACTCAGTGAGGAAGAGGAGAAAGAGGGGGAGGAGGAAGACCCCCACAGCCACAGACAGATGGTCAACACACACACACAAACAATATAACACACACACACACACACACACACACACAAACAATATAACAAACACACACAGGAACACACACACACACAAACACTTCTCATTGATTAACCACCATTAATCAGCCACAATCTCATATTTATAAAACATCTTTAAGCAATAACTGTAGCTAATAACGTAGCTCCGCCCCTTTACCCTCTGACCTTGCTACATGCTAAGCTAACGTAGCATGTGGACTGGTCTCTGTATGGAGTTTCCTTCTCCCTAACCTTTAAAGATACACAACATGTTTGTGTGCAATAGGAAACGGACACTGCACAAACTTTCAGAATAAAAACCCTGAAAGATACACAACATGTTTGTGTGCAATAGGAAACGGACGCTGCAGACTTTCAAAATAAAAGCCCTGAAAGACACACAACATGTTTGTGTGCAATAGGAAACGGACGCTGCAGACTTTCAGAATAAATGCCCTGAAAGATACACAACATGTTTGTTTGGAATAGGTAACGGATGCTGCACAGCCTTTCAGAATAAAAGCCCTGACGGACAAGGAGGAGCTGATTTTCATTCAGAGCAATTTGTTGGATTTTTAAACAAAATGTGGTAATATTTAGACTTCCTGCCTCGACTGTTGATGACACTCTCCTCGCTACTCAAGGCGCTTTCAAAATAAAGGCACAGTATTAGTTTGTGAACTTGAATATACTGTAGCTCCAACAGACAAACAGTGGATCTTTCCGAGTGCTGACTCAGCATTTGCTGCTCATCAGGATCGATGGAGCCAAGAGGAATTTGTCCTTTGTGTGTGTGCGTGTGTGTGTGTGTTGTTGGGAACACTCAGGATAGACTGGTTATGCCTCGGGCTGTTGCTGGAGTCCACACCCGGTTTCATCCAAACTGACCAAACTCATCTCTCACACACACACACACACACACACACACACACACACACACACACACACACACACACACACACACACACACACACACACACACACACACACACACACACACACACACACACACACACACACACACACACACACACACACACACACACACACACACACACACACACACGAAATGATACAGTTTTGGAGGCAGTGGCATTTTAAAAATCACAATATATAGACATTTATTCATTTATTCTTTTCAAAATATTTATATTTTTTAATTTTTATAATTATATTATAAACATGTATACGTATGAACACTCATATTTCAGAGTTTTTAATCACAAACTCAGACTAAATTTATCTTAATGTTACTTTAAATGAACTGTTCTGCTGCTGATCTCTGAAATCACTCACTTACTGCCCTCTAGTGTTGCATGTGTCATATTACAGCTATATGTTAAATCAGTGGTTCTCAACCTTTTCAACACGCCACCTACAAAATAATGGTCAATTGTTCTATGAATCTGTAATAACCACATTTATTCATTGATCTGAATATTATCTATATTATATATCTATATATCCACTATCCACCTCTGTGTACAAAATCAATGACTAGGAAATGTTTGAGTTTACCAACATTTCTTTCACACTTAAACGTTTGTTTTTCACCCACTGAGACAATAAAAGATCATCATCCAACGCTCGTTTACTACGATTTTATCACTTCAATGTTTAACACAAAGTTCAGTAGAATTTAGAATAAAATAAAATAATTTTGGCTAAAAAAAAAAATCCATTTCACTCCATGAAGTGATTTGTTAAACAGAAAAAACGTCTTGTTCTATAGTTCACTGTCAATAATAAAGGAGTTTATATATTAATGTGATGAAATTCAAATCATATGGATGATGGATGGACGGCTGAGTGAGTTAAATGATTAATGGGTAGGTTGGATAAGGGATAGGTGGGTGGGTGGGATAAATGATGGATGATGGATGTGTTGGCTGATGGATGGATTTGTTGGTTAAATGATGGATGGATAGGTTGGATGATGGATGGATGAGTTGGTTGGATAATCAATGGATAAGTAGGTGGGTGGATGGATGGGTTGGTTCGATGATGGATAAATGGATGGATGGGTGGGTTAAATGATGGATGGCTGGATGGGTTAAATGATGCATGGATGGATGGATTGGATGACAGATAGATGGATGAATGGTGGGTTGGTTGGTTAGATAATGAATGAATGGATAGGTGGGTTAAATTATGAATGGATAGGTTGGATGGGTGAGTTGGTCTGATGATGGATGATAAGTAGGTGGGTGGATGGATGGGTGGGTTAAATGATGGATGGATGGATAGATGAGTTGGTTGGATGATAAATGAATGAATGGGTGGGTTGGGTGATGGATGAGTTGGATGGATAAGTAGGTGGGTGGATGGATGGCTTGGTTCGATGATGGATAGATGGACGGATGGGTTGGTTGGATGATGGTTGGATGGGTTAAATGATGGATGAATGGATGGATGAATGAATGGATGGGTGAGTTGGTCAGATAAAAGATGGATGGATGAGTTGGTTGGATAATGGATGGATGGTCTCTTCATAAGGTCACAGAATAACATGATGACCAACAGGTGTGGTGCTTAGTTCTGACCCATCAGTCAATAGCTCTTGTTTTCAAATGAGTATGAGAGAAGTTTGAAAAGGTTTGAACACTTTAGATGAAGAGTTAATGTCAGGGGACGTTGGATATTACCCCCACCCCCACTCCACCCCCCCTCGCTGAGCATGCGCCCCTGGCAGCCTTGCCACACGCGCACTGACACTCAAACAAACGTCGTTCGCTGGTTAAATGGTGAATAAATCGTAAACACTCGTTACTTCCCGGCTAACCTCGGCCTTGGACGTATGACGTCACGTCAAAGGCAAACACACGCACGTCACGCTTCACCGTGCAGAGAAAGGTGACACTGGTCTTACCTGTGGAGGTGGAGGAGTGACTGAGACAGGCTCCTCGAGACCGGGAGTGACGCAGTGACGTAGACATACGGCACGTAGTGACGTCACGGCGGTCAGAAACGCTGTCCCTTCGATGAACGGTCCGGGTTGGTTTCTTTATCACGTGACTTCAGAGCCAACACAACACAAGGACCGGAAGCGGGAACGTCATTTTGTGTATTTTTCTCTCACTCTTGTGTTTTTCTCTCCTTCTCTGTATGTATATTGTTGTTTTGTGTCTTTTTAAAAAAATATTTCTCACTTATTCTTGTAGTTGTCTACTACAATGGTCCTCAACCTGGGTTCTATTAATCCCAGGGGGTCGTTGAGTCAGTCTCTGGGGTTCAGCAGGGCTCAGGACACACACAGGGAAAATGTGTTACACAAAATTACATTTTTAAAATATTAATTTATAAAAATAAAGTGTTTTTTAATAAAATCTAAAAAAAATATATAAATAGTTTTGTTTTTAAAAAAAATCATATTTTTTCCTCCAATTATTACAAAGGGTTCAATAAGGTGAATAAACACCGGACTGATATGTTTTTAAGTATTAATATGTGTATTTTTATGTCATTTTGTGTGTTTGGCACAAAATGAGAGCGATTCCAGGGGAGTATTTGATCTAAGTGTTGTTAAAGAGTACAAGACGCATTAAACACGTAATAAGACCATGATTACATCGTCATTTGTATGGATTAAAAATCTGAGTTAAACATTTACCATGATATTCTGTTTAATTTCCTTTTCAAATATTGCATTAAAGCCGTAAATGGTGAGAAAATGTATAACAGTCTGACTCATTTTTCCTTTTCCAAAAACTTCTAGAAATTTCTAGAAACTGTTCTCTCTTAATCTTCTGCTAACTTTGGTCCAAAAGTGCTTCTATATGATGGGACAATTTGGTCAGTTTAAGTTTAGGTCATTGGATTAACATTCAGAAAATTATATTTTAAAAAAGAAAATAAAAAAGAGTGGCTGTTTGATTTTCATTTTAAAATTCAAAAATTGAGACCGAAATTTGAAGATTTTTTTTCTTCATCAAGGTCGAGAAGACATAAACAACACTTTAAAAACCTGTTAAAAAACAAAGCACAAAATGCTAGAACATAGAAACAAAGAAAAAAACGGCTGATTTTCTTATCGTGTGACAGGAAGCTGCGGTTTTCAAAGTAAGAGTGCGTTTGAGGACATTGCTGCTGTGTAACAGAAGTTGATGATTGACATGTATCAGTACATTGTTAAATACAACACTGTACTTAACCAATACTTTCAAGTATTTGTATTTTACTTTTACTCAACTACATTTGAAAGACAAATATTGAATTTTATACTCCATTACATTTCTATAAGTGCTTTCATTACTATTAATTTAAGGGTTTTAAATATTACCCTTTTCATTTTAATCACTTAAATATTCAAGCCTTTTTTTTTTTTTTTTTTTTTAACAAATACTTCACTGCTTTTACTCAAGTAATATTTTGACTGGTTACTTTAAATGTACTTGTATTGGAGTACCCCTGTCTCTTACCCCACACTCTTTTCTTAACATGTGGGAGCCAAGACAAAAGCCCAAACATGTACTGGATAGAGGTGGACGATACGATACGATATAACGGTTTTCTGACTGTATCTGGTTCCCATGTGAGGCTCCTCCCTAACTGATGTCACACCACGTGGTCTTTCAGGTCTCTGAAGTACAGCGACCTCCGTCTGGGGCCCCAAAATAAAGGTACCAGAGACCGGGGACCCCCACTGTACCTGAGGGTGGTTGAACAAAGACGTGTATGTGTGCATCCTGGATAAACTACAACATCCATGCAGTATAATTTTTTTTTTTTTTTTAAAGCCAATTGTTAAATAACATGTAAGTGTTCCTACTTGGTGCCAATTATCAAATCAGTGCCTCTGTTTATATTTGAGCCTATTTTATTGAGTATAGAATTGTGTCAGTTATGCTAAAAAAAAAAAGATTAGTTAAGACTAATAATAATTGTGCTTACCCATGCTTTTTACAGCCCCCCAAAGACAGAGGTCTGGCGACAGGTCTGAATATTAGCACTTATTTCACTTACTGTATTGGCCTATGAAGTCCATTCTTATTTTCCTCCTGTGTTTCCAATAAGATATAATTATTATAGTAAATAATAACATATCCCTGTCTTCTTCCCACTGGGTCTGCTGGCCCTTTAAGACTTGTTGGAGCTGGACCAGAGGTAGAGGACCCCATTGGGCGACCGTGGCTCAGGGTCGTCTTCTGATCGAGAGGTTGGGGGTTCGATCCCAG
Source organism: Gouania willdenowi (assembly GCF_900634775.1). Classification (NCBI taxonomy): domain Eukaryota; kingdom Metazoa; phylum Chordata; class Actinopteri; order Blenniiformes; family Gobiesocidae; genus Gouania; species Gouania willdenowi. The sequence goes on along the minus strand of NC_041060.1, from coordinate 5,379,330 downwards.
TACCGTGGGCAAGACACTGAACCCTAAGTTGCTCCCAGTGGTCGACTAGCGCCTTGCATGGCAGTCCTGTCCCACTGGTGTTTGAATGTGAGAGTGATTGGGTGAATGAGCTGATATGTAAAGCGCTTTGAGACTGCTTCAATGTGGGGATAAAGTGCTATATAAAATCAAGTCAATTTACCATTTACCATTGTCCTTCTTCTGTTGCTCCAGCAGAGAATCAGTCTCACAGTATCTGTGTTTTGTTGTCACAATAAAACAAAAGGATTCCTTAGACCTTTGAAGAGACGTTGGTTTCCACTGCTTTCAGTTCAAACCTGAGCAACAATAGCATTATTTTATTTTTACTGCTGCCCAGAAAATCTAACTTTATGCATTAAAAAATATTTTTTATTTAAAAGATTGTCAATGTGTTCTTTCACCGACAGGCGGCGCTGTTTGATCTCACACACAGAGTAAACTGCCATAATTACAAATATATGCCAATAATAAATAAATAAGGTAATAGCTAAATAAATGCCATAAATGTTATTTATTGATGGATTTATTCATGTATTTATGCATGCACTCAAATGAATAGAATTTTAAGGCATATATTTATATATTCAGTGATTTATTAATGGCATATATCTGTAGAAATTATTTACTTATTTATTGATTAACACTAGTTTTGTGTGTTGTGATGATTGACAGCCTTTTTTCTTTTTTTTAAAAAAAAAAATCAGTTTAATGTTAGAATATGAAAAACATGAAGAATGTAAGCCACAGTAAATCTTGTCAAACAGCGCCACCTGTTGGACAACTTCAGTCAGTTTACATGGTTATAATAATATATATATTAAAAGTACTACGGAAGTTATAACTTATAATCAAACAAATATCTGAGTTATATGATCAGATGAAGGCATTGATCTGATTTCAGGATCAATCTTTCTGCAGTATGCTAATGTTGTTAGCCTGTGCTAAACCCAACCTACTTTATTTATTATCTCAGTGGCTCCCATTTATGCTATTGTCTCACTTGTATGTTGCACCACCAGAGTTGTCTTTTCATTCTATTGTACATTGTGTGTATAATGACATTCTATTCTAAGTTTGAGTTTATTTGAAGAAAGAAAGAGTTAAACCTCAATTAAACCCTCTGATCAAACCGAATTAAAGCCTCAGATTAATCCTTATTTTAAACCCTCTAATTAAACCTCAATTACACCTTCTTAATAAACCTGAATTATACCTTCTAATTAAACCTGATTTACACCTAAATAAACCAGAAGTACACCTTCTAAATAAACCTGAATTAAACCTTATCTAATCCTTCTAACTAAACCTGAATTATACCTTCATATTAAACCTGAATTAAAACCTCTAATTAATCCTTCTAATTGAACCAGAATTAAACCTTAACTAATAATTCTGATTAAACCTGAATTTAGAGTTAAAACTGAAGCAATTTAAAAGATAAACATCGGGCCGGACTGGCCTCCCTGCCGGCCGGGGCAGGTCCGCGGCCCTCGTGCTGATGCAGTGGTCTGAACTCTTTGAACGAGTTTAGGCGCATGCGCAGAGCGTGACATTTTCGGGTAGCTTCTCGGAGCGTTTGAACAGGAAGGCGGACATGTTGGCCAGGCTCACTCACAAACTCGGCCCTCGTCCTCGCTCTTTGGGCCAGAACTGAACCGACCTTCGGAGCTGGTTAGAGCGGCCCTGGAGCCCTGGAAACCGGGGAGCCGGAGCCGAGCGGACCGGGACCGGAGCACCGTGGAGGACGGACCGGGCCGAAGCTGAGCCCGAGCAGCGGCTGAAATTCGGAAGAAGCAGAAGTTTGTCCCTGTCCGGGACTTCTTTCTCCGGCTGTCAGAGGCTTTGGGACATAGACTGGGACCTGGACCAGGACCAGGAGCGGGTTCTGGACCGGGTCTGTCCTCACAGCGACCGGTCGGACCGTCTTTTGTGTGGATGAAGCTCTTCATCCCACGTTAATCTGCCTTTATCTCCGCTTGTTTTCAACTGACGATCGAAGGAGCTCCGTTAGCCCGAGAAATGAAGCCTTTTCCCGCTGGAAGCTCGTGCGAAGCCGCGTGGCTTGTGTGAAGGACCGCGGAAAGTTGAACGGTTAGCAGCAGCTTGCGGCTAAAGTTAGCTCCGAGCTCCGAGTGTTTGTCAGAAACATGTCGGCCAACGACAGCATGGAGGCTCGCTTTGAGAGGATAGACAACATGTTGAAGGACCCGAAGTCAGAGGTGAACACAGACTGTCTACTGGTGAGTACACACACACACACACACACACACACACACACACACACACACACACACACACACACACACACACACACACACACACACACACACACACACACACACAGAGCCTTTATTGACGTTCGAGACGCGACACCTGTGTGTGTGTTCGTACAGGGTGTCACATTTATTATATAATTTGTTTGAAAGATTGATTATTTATTGATGAATGTATTAAACATACAAACAAAATACACTGTACGACAACATAAATTCATTAAATGACAACAAAAGTAAACTATGACAAAAACACACAAATCAGCCTTTAGTGACGTCAGAGACGCGACACCTGAGCGAGGACAGCAGTGTGTGTTTGTCACACACTGCAGCTACACATTGTCAAATTTATTATTACATAATAACACGCATGATTGCTATTCATCATTGTTTTCATGTTTAAAACAGGCAAAGCATTGATTATCTATTGATTAATGTGTTTGTTAAACATCTGATGTGTGCGTTACAAGTTCCACAATAACACACACACACACACCAAACATCTGCAGCATGAAAACATCTAGAAATCATCTGACATCAGCAAACGTTTCTACATCTGTGATACAAACAGACATAAGAAACAGACATAGGCAACAGGCGGCCCAGGGGCCACATGCGGCCCTCGTTTTACTTTTGTGTGGGCCTCAAAGTAAAGGCACCAAACTCCAAGAATACATAAGTTCACAGAAATATACAAAAAACAATGACAAAAATTCACTAAACAATAACAAATACACTAAATGACAACATAAATACACTATGGGGGTATGTTATGAATCTAGAGTACCTCTGTCGCTGTAACTTCCAGGATTTAATTTGTGTGTGCTGGACTACAAAGCTCGCTGAAGCTGAATCACTATGGCAACTAGTCTTTCACAGCTAACCTGGTCCCGACCAAGTTTTTCTCTAGCTTAAACGTTAGCTAGTGATAAAGTCCCGCCCCCTGACCAATCAGATCTCTTAGAAAACGAGCTGTCCAATGAAAGGTGATGTGTGATCACATCACTGTGTTGATCTGATGTGACAGCTGAGCTGACCACAGACTGTAAAACAAAAAAACGCTGACTGGAGAAAGATGCATTCCTTTCATTTACCGATGACATCATATTGAACAAACAAGATTTATATCTGATGAACTAATAAAAATAAAATAAATAAAATAAGTCAGCTGATAACACCTGCATGCATCGGGCGCTTTCACTCTGATAAATTAATTGATTCATGTAATCTGAGGTAGTGCTGAGAGCCTCAGTCCTGTAGATAATATAAATATATTCCACTTTATGATGTAGGCTGATCTGTATGAACACAGGATCACAGCCACAGTAGACATGTTAAAAAGAAGAGTAAGTGAAATTTATCAGAATGTCTGTTTATTCTCCATTTATAATCGCACAAATGTAAACATTAACACTCACCAATTCCTTCATTAATAACTTTCTTTTATTGCAGCACCAGTGGTGTTTTTGGTCTGAATTATGAATTTTAAGGGTGTACTCACATTGGCAACTGGGGCCGTTCCAATCTCACAGCAGGAATCCCCCCCTCCCTGTCCCTTTTCTGGCAAGGTAGAACGGACGTGATCACCAGCTCAACTCGGTTCCCACAGAGAAACACATCATCACGTTAATTTATGACACACGTATGGCGTTACGTCACCATTAAGCGACTCTGGGTTTGTTGTTGACAGTACATTCTGTTAATTTCATATTTTCTGTTGCGTAGGGTAACTATAAACCAAGATTTACCCAGCCACTTGCTCTTTTCAGGACACTGGGTTTCCCAGGGCCCCTGAACGCATCACGTTAATTTAAATGACTGTAACTCTGCTCATATTTGCTCTATCGGAGAAATTCCACCAGTTTATGAAAGATAATAAGTTGCTCTTTACAGCCAGTGTCGGTACATTGCGGTAATTTTACTCACACGTAACGGAAACATTAAAGATGTCGTTTTGTTTTGACGAAATCGACACAAGGAACAGAGAGAACCAAGTGAGTGAGAAAGAAAGAGAGATTAAAACAGACCAAATAACGGTGGATTTATTGAAAATGAAAGACTCTCTCTGACGATAAAAACCACCATGAATGGAGGTTCAAATGGATTTGAAAACAAAGGAGGAAACTGAGCCTATAAAGGTAAGATCAGTTTAATTTCTGGATCAATAAATGTCGTTCTGATTTTGTGGAGCTAGTCTTTGTGTACATTAATATAAGTGTAAATAGATGCTTTTAATGTGTGAGACAATTTAGGACAGAGTATTTGTGTGTTTGTTTAAACTTTGTGTGTGTGTGTGTCCATCTGAGCATATTCATCTCCATCACTTTCAGTTTTCCTTTTGATGAACATGACATTATCTAACTCTTCTTTTATTTCTTCTTCTTTAAGTCCATGCAGAGTGGACACGCCCCTCCCTGGACATTAAAACCATGAGCTGATCTAGTTTCCATCATCTGGTCTAGACCCATCACTTCCACAGACAACAGACAGAATAAAGCTCAGAGTCAACATGGGAACATGGGATGCACTTATTTATTGAAAAGTATATTAAATGATTATTTAATTTCCTGTTATTTTATTTTTTAGGAGATGTTTTTAATTGTTTCAATAATTTAGAGACTTAAGGAACAGGTTGTTATAATGCATAATAAAGGTAATTTACTTGAGTCATCACTAATTTGAGATTGTTTTTAAGGCTTTGCATAAAAATATTTTAACAGGACAACAATGATGTGCAGAGCTGCAGTAATGTTGGCTTCATACAATAATAATAATAACAACAACCACTGCACACACCACCAGAGAAGCTTCCAGTGAATAATTTACAAAAAAAAGAACTTTTTTTTTTTTTGTAAATTATTCACTGGAAGCTTAGATATTGTGTGACAAAGATATCAAAGTTTGTTGTTTTGAGAAGAGTCATATTTATGATTAAAAGTTATGATTGTATTATATCATAAAGTTTAGAATTATCTGGCTCGTCTTCCTTTCTTTCTGTTCACAGCATAACCTTATATTTAGTTCTAAAAAATGTGTTTACAGCTAATTTTACTGATTATTGCTACACATCGTCCTGCATGTGCATTATATACAGTATAAATGTGTAGATTTAACAAACTGTTGGAGAAACCATTTTATTAAATAAAAAGCAAACGACATGCAAACAGAAAAACAAAGGTAGAAATAGTGTATTTAAATTATGAAATTAGTGAGTTGTTAAAGTGCTGAGGTGCAGCGGAGGGTCTTCTTCTGCAGAGACGTGATGATGAGGGGTCTGAGTAAAACCCAAAATTCCATGGTAATTTTGAGGGTATAAACATGCATATAAACACATTACTGGTATATTAACCCATATAAACCAAAAAATATAGAAATGGGACATTTTACGGCTGCAAATGTGTAACATATTACTGGTATTTTGAGAACAGGACACATGTAGATTTCTGAGCAATTCATTATAGTTGTGCAGGACTAACAGGAACTCCACATACTGAACATTGGTATTGCCACGTGTGCACTAACACGACACGACCTAAGAAGAGAACTAAAATAAGATTAAAAATAAATAAATAGTTGCAACAATTTGCAGTCTTGTTCCAGGTTCTGCTGTCATAATATTCCCATCCTTGTACTCCCAATGTTTAAATGTTTTGTTTTTAAGGTTCATGTTACATTTTGCAAAAGGTTGCACTTTATTTCTGGCTTATTGATTTTTGTTTGGAAAATTATTACCCTTTCTTTCAGACATTTCATTTATTTGGGCTTGTATTTGCGATGTTCTGTTTTTGGTTACATTTAGATGAATAAATTAATACACTACACTTTGCTCCCCAAGACACTGTTTGTTTTCATTCTACAGAGTTTGTGAGTATGTGTCCCAGAACACTGAAACACCATATATATATTTATATTATTTATACATTAGCAGCTGTACAATGTCCAATTTCCATTTTTTTCTGGGTTATATAATAGCCAACCACATGTGTCCTGTCCACAAAATACCAGTAATATGTTACACATTTGCAGCATTAAAATTTCCATATTTTCTGGTTTATATGGGTTAATATACCAGTAATATGTGTTTATATGTATATTTATACCCTCGGAAATACCCGGACCTGATGATGAGCTGCTACACTGCGTTACTGTCCCACTGTCGGCTGATCAAAGAGAAGTCCTGACGGTCATGTTGTCCTCTTCCTCCATGAGTTCTCTGTGGTGTTGTTCATATATATCAGGTAACGCCAACTCTGAACTTTTCATCGGCTAACGAGCACTTCTGACACCGCTATCATTGCGGAATGCGGATGTTTATGTGTCGTAAAGCGTCGCGCGGTACCAACGTCATCACATTTTGCGCGCGGGTCGAGGCGAGTTGTGCGTGCGCATGCGCGGCCAACCGTGCCAGTCTGTTTGGACCACCTCTTCCAGCAGGACCATCGGGCCGTTAAACCCCCTGCGGTGCAGTTCACACCTACGCAGGCTAGACAATGGCCCCCTCATTAAATCTCTGGTCTTTGGAGAGAGCAGACGTGTTTTCATTCGCTCCGATAACACGACCTTGGCTACAGCTGGCTACAGCTGAACAGCCTGAAAAATTGGGCCCAAGACTGAAGGAAAATGGTGAAAAAACCGCAGGGAGGCCCTTCAGAACCCAATTCGGGTTTGGAAGAGGTCAAGGAGATGATACGCGAGGGTCTACGAAACCTATCTGCCGAGATAAAGTCGTTGGAAAAGACGCTGGAAAACTCACTGGAAAACCTACAAAGCGAAACAAAGGTACTGAAAGAAAAGAATGAAAGAAATGCTGAAGAGATAAAATTGTTGAACGCCAGGGTTGAACAGCTGGAACAAAAGGAAAGAGAGAAAGATGTCATCATCACAGGCCTAAAGATAAAACCCAGGAGATACGCGAGTGACGAAGAAACAAAATCGATTGAACAACAGGTCATTGACTACCTGGAGTCGAAGGACATTGTCCTGAACCCTGACAACATCAACTCCTGCCATCTCCTGCCAAAGAAAAATGATAACAGAGCTGTAAAAATAACCTTCACGAATATGAAATTCAAAGGAGAACTACTGAAGCAAGGAAGAAAGCTGAAGGAAACGAAGGTTTTTATTAATGAAAACCTGACAAAAAAAAAATGCAAGCATCGCATGGAAGGCACGCCAAATAAAAAAAGGAGGAAAGATTTTAAAGACGTGGACAAGGAACTGCAGAATTTACATCACACCACTGGGAGAAGAGAACGGAAAACCAATCCTCATCAAAATATGGAAGACTTGGGAAAATACGAAGGATCCACCTAAACAACAACATTACTGATGGTAATCATGGATATGGACCCAGATCTATATAAACACTGGAAACAAAACTCAGACTGTGATTATTTTACGGAGACTAAATTAAATGTGGAAACCAAGAGTAAAAAAGGTCTGTCATTTATTAATTTCAATTGCTAGGTGGTGGGGTGATTAAGGATTACATTAAATTTAAATTCAAAGTGTTTATTGTCATATGTGCAGTTAGAAACATGTTTTCCTGTACCATGAAATTACTACCTTGCTTATGAACTAAGATATAATAATGTGTTTATACAAGTTAAATCTAACAGTGGAAAATACAACACTGCCAATAGAACTAACAACAGCTGGATTAACCTTGATGTAGAGACAAAACAAGCTGCAAACTTGTGTGTCCAAAAGAGACATTCCCGAGTGGTGACACTATGGATGAAAAGGGAAAAAAACTTCCAAACACCTTCGAAAGAGGAACTATTCTTGCACTGGAGGAATGCTAACAACGTCTGGCAGGGAACAAGGCCAACACGAACAACGATAGAGAGGAGGAGGAATAAAAAAAAAAAAAAAGACAACACTGACTACAGATGAGAATACACAAAAAAGGACTGTTCAGAACAACTCAAGAATGTTTGACCAGAGAGACATGTAAACCCATGTAAATTTGCGATGGTAAAACAGGGGACGGGACCCAGATAAGCAAACTGCTTCTCTCGTCTCCTTTTTCGGCATGTACAAAAAAAAAAAAAAATGTAAAAAAAAAAAAAAGTGAATGAAATCATGTCGGAAATAAACTGAATAAATCAAAAAATAAAAATGGTTTCACACATGTACAGAGCTGGTTAGGAACGGCCCTGGTTGCCAGTGTGAGTACACCCTAAGTCTTCATATTTTTAAACTTAAGCAACACGTAACCGATCGGGACCAGGTTATGAAATGGATCGATCTGATCGCGAGTATAAAAGCTCCGCCTCCTGCACTACTGTTGCTCTTCCCTGTCATCTTGGATTTATATTAATTATATTTAAGATCATAAGCTGGTCCTCCTGTGAAGTTGCTCTGCCAGTTTTCTCCATTGATTGGTCAGACGCTGCAATCTCCACCTCTTTCACGTAAGCGCACACGTACGAGGGTATAATCACTTTGCTTAAATTAGCGTGTTTTGATCGACGTTTGTAGTCCAGCACATATCTGGAAAGGAATGTTAGGTTAGCTCAAGCCAGCTAACTGAGCTTAATCCAATCTAGATTCGTAGCATACACCCTTTATGACAACAAAAAACGCACAATTCAACAAAATAAATACACTAAACAACATAGATACACTATATGACAACAAATACACAAGACGGCAACAAAAATACATAAGACGGCAACACAAATACATTATGCATCAATACAATATACAACAAAAAACACAATTAAACAGCAAAAATACACAATCCGACAACAAATACAGTAGTCGACAGCAAACCCACATCAGCGGTAGGAAAAATCCTTGAGTTTAGCGCCTTAAGGCTGGGATACACTGTGCGAGTTTTTTTTTTTTTTTTTTTTAATCATTGTACTCAGCTCTAGCTCAATGCACGCAGCGCGCGATGCATGTTCTCACACTGTACGAACCGACACTCTGACACGATCTGACTGCTCACACTGTACGTTCATACACGACACGTCAGGGTCTAGTTTCCGGAAATACAACATACAAATTAGAAGAAGAAGAAGAACTCTGAAGCGTCGCCATTAAAACAGACAAAGAAGAAAAACCCGGAACTGGAGAGACACTTGCAAATCTCAGCAAAAACACTGATGGACCAGGTGGTTGGACTGACGTGGGCAGTACAGTCTGTCAATTTTACAGCGGTCCTACGGTGTTCGCGCATGCGCAGTGTGAGCTTTTACGGTAAGCCAGTCCGTGGCACTGCTTCAACTGTAAGATACCCTCACGAGGAGCGACTGGATTTCAAACATGTTTGAAATCCTTACCACCATACGATTGCTGATCGAGAGCTGATTGTGAGGCGTTAATCGCTTCTCGTGACCTCATATATACTACGCGATGCACGACACACGATCTATTAGAGACTCGCACAATCCCACAAAATAGAAGCACCAGTCAAAAGTCGACCCAAAATGGGCCAAAAATTGCACAGTGTATGCCTGCCTTTAGACCACTCAGTCATCCTAACAAGGTCCAGCAGTGACGGAACTGCCGGAACCCAGTCATGTTTGTCTGAGGTCCGGCTTCAGAACTATAGACACTTACCAGTTTTTATTGGAATTATTTGTTATTTTTCCAGGGTCTTCTCACCATTTTATTTTATTCGGTAGGGGTATCCCGATCTAATATTGATATAGGCTATCAGTCCGATATCAGCCAGAAAACAAATAATCGGGTTTTATCGTACTACGTCTAAAATCACAGATATAAGCTCTCCGATAAAATTTTCCGCTCCAGCACTTTTATTTACAGGTGACTGTGGTTCACACTCCAACAAATTAACCTACTGTTGTTGACTATTGTTCTGTTTGAATAACATCACTTCATTAAGCCTTTTCAAACATTCCACACTACAAAATAAGTAATGAAAGTATGTACTGTATGATTTTGTGCTGATATCGTATCGGATCAATATCAGTCTCGGACGATACGCAAGGCTGCAATATTGGTATCATATTGGAAGTGAAAAAGTTGTATCGGGACATCCCTATTATTCAGTCAGGATATTCTTGTGTTTAAGGTTAAAATGTGTATAACTCATTGGTTATAATACATGGGTCAGTTCTTCCCATCCCTACTGTTGCTAACTATTGATCTGTTTGGCAAAAATCACCTGATCAATACTTTTCTAATGTTCAACACTACAAAATAATATAGCTGCTTAATCAGCCCAGTTTCGATTCTATTACAAACTGATTTTCCAATATTAACAGTTATTGATTCGATGTTGTGATATATCAATTCTGTGATACATCGCCGTATTTCACTGTGCGATTATTGTATTGATCCAAAAAAAAACGTCCAAATTGATTTTTTCAATCATGTTTTTCAAAGAAAAAAACGTATCATAGCACATAAACTCCCAGTCACTTGGTGTCAGTGAATGCACCATCAGACCCTGTTAAACTACTTCACTCCTCAATGTATTTTAGCTTCATTTTCATAAAACACACTGGGCACTTTGATAGATGTATGTGGCTAGTTTTAGGAATGTGTGATATTTTATCGTTTATGATTTGTCGTCAAAAATATTCTCACCGGTAAGAACATCCCACGATATAAACGATAAATTCCCATGTTGGAAATTAGCGAGGGTCATGGGCCATTTGTCCCTCAATTTAGCCAAGAATGCAGCGGTGAGCACCACTGCCGCTTCCGCCCCTCAATCCTCACACATCCACAGACTATGTCACGGCTACCTGAAGCTGCCGGGCTGCGATACATCACGGGCCGCTACTTGGTTAAGACCAGATAACCATCCAACAAAGTGAACCAGTCCAAGTTCCTCCGTCAGATCCACCCAAAGTTCCACAAACACGGGGACAGAGATGAACCCGCAGCAACGATTATGAACTGTAAACTCAACTAAAGCTAACTATGCTAAGCTAACCCACCGACACACAGACTGGGCTAAGAGCTAATGCTAACCACTCCATATAAATAGTAGACCAAGTAAAAAGTACATGTCTTACTGTCATAAAGCCACAGAGAGCCACCGATTTGTTCATGGTCAGATTTAACACTTGTATGGAAGGATAAAAGCTAACATGTCACACATTGTGTGAAATAAATGTTAGCATAATATTAATGTCACTATTCATTCGTCCCAACTTGTGAAACGCAATATTTTTTAATTATATTTCACGTGTTCACAGACAAAGCTGGTCCCATTAATGTACTGTAATTATTGAGATTATTACACCAAAATATACTGAATCATTAAATCATCAGCTTGATGGTTTAATTTTAGGAAATCAGTTATTTATCAACCATAGCTTTTTGAAAGTCATTATCAGATAAATGAAACAAGATTCAGCAACAGTAAAAGCACTGGAGTTATTTTTGCTTTTCATGTGCTTTTTTTTTTTTTTTTTTTTAGAAAATAATTTCATTTTAAGTGAGTAAATAAATAAATTACTTACAATAACACTAATAAAGTGATCCACATGCACTAATATATTCCATAAAATATCAGCCCATGAGCTCTTTGAGTCAGCAGTTTTAATGTGTCTAATGTTGATGTATTCACATTTATTTGTGTTTGTAAAGAACCTGTTTACACTGTAAGTTGGGAATTATTTTATTTGTTTACAATTTTTTATTTATTGTGATGTTTATCGTGATAAATATCAGAAATTATCGGGATACATTTTTTTAGTCTATCGCCCATCCCTAGTTATTTTTTTATTAAAGACTTTAGGAACTTAAAAGAATCAGAATCTGTTTTAAAAGCAAAAGTTAAGCTCATTTAAAAAAATTAATTTGATACTTTGATAAACATATATTTGTACTTCAATTACAGTTAGTTAGTAGTTTTCATTTACTTGATCTCACAAGTTAAAAAATAAATAAATACATTGTTTTTCATATCATTTTGTACTTGTAAAGGTGGCATTTTTAATTATTTATATTGTGATGTATATCTTATTGTTTAGTATCGAGAAATATTGTTTTGTGTCATGAGTCATATCGCATTGTCAGATTCATAGCAAGGCACAGCCCTATTAGCTACCGATACTGTATCGGATTGGTATCGGTATCGATCAACATTCAAAGCTGCAGTATTGGTATCGTATCAGAAGTAAACAGTTGTATCCGGACACTAGGGCTGCACAATTAATAGAATTTTAATCGTGATTACGATTTTGGTTGCGACGATTACGATTGCAATATTTACATTTAAAATATGGACTCTGTATTAATGTATTTATTTCATTAGCCTTTGTTACATTTTAAATTCTTGGGTTGCTTTTTAAATTTTTTTTTTAGTATATTTCTTATTTAAAGCTTCATTTTGCACTTTAAACTGTACACATATTGTTTGTTTAAAAGTAGTGTAATAAAAACAGATTTTTATCCCCCGATATGATAAATAATTGTGATTATAATTGTGATTACAATATCAATAAAAAAATAATCGTGATGATCATTTTGGCCAAAAACGTGCAGCCCTACTGAACACAAACATTGAAATTAAAGGTATTTTTCTTCAGATAATAAATAAATCCTGTGAACCATAAATTGTTTCAGTAAGACATTTCAATAATAATGATGTAGTCAATCCAAGGGATTTTATTCTATGATTGTGCCATTTATAAGCCCTGGTTTATCACATATTAGATATTAACATAAATGATAATGAGCAAATAAAAAAAGCACTTGTACATGTACTATGTGCTGTTTTTTTTTTTTTTTTTTTTTCACCTTGTCTGCACATGCTGTTGAAGATTAACACTACAAGAAGTGCAATCTTTTAACAGCAATGCATATTTTATTATTGCAATTAAATAAATGAATTTATTTCATTGCATAATTGTGACTATCACCAGCCCTCCCTAGGGAAGGGTAAATACTTTATTAAAGGGAGGATGTAAAAAAGAGAGGGCAGTGTTACACCAGGGTGAGGGGGGTGGGGGGGGGAGTTAACAGGGAGGAGGGATACAAGATAGGAAAACGAATGGGTGGGGAATAGTCAATAAGTTTCAAGTGATGTGATGTGAAATTGTGGTTGTGTATATTGTGCTTATTGTTGTGTTATCAAGCCAGTCTGGTGACCAGTGTGCGGCTTAGGAATAATGGTGGTGGCTGTGAGCAGAGGAGGAAGTGAGTGGAAGTTACATAAAACAGGTGTTTGGGAACAACGTGTCTATGGTTGAGCCCAGTATGAGTGTTATCCCACAGCCCGAGGCCAGTGTGTCCATGACAAATGTGATTCCAAGAGCCGCTACTGCAAAACCCATGAGCCGCCCCCGGGCCCGAAGAAGCAGTCGGGCCAGCAGAAAGAGCGAGAGATCTAGGGGCCCCCGGCGACCACCCCACGGCCAAGCAGCCCCCCGAACGCCCCCAAGGTCCCAAGCCGAGAGGCTGCCATTGCCCCCCCATACACACCCGAAAAGCCCCCAAGGAGCCAAGGACCCAGCGCACCACACCACCGACTACAACCCCCAACCCCCAGGCCCCCCATACCCCCAACACCACCCACACCCCCGCGCCCAGCCCCCCGAGGGGAGGGCCCAGAGAGCCCCCCGCCCGAGACCCCAGCGGAGGAGCCAAAGCCCACGCCCAGCAGACGACCAGAGCCACGCCGAACGGGCAGCCGGCGGGCACCCGCCGGTGAGCCCAGAGCCAGCAGGGACCCGACCCCGGGCCAGGAGGACCCGGAATGGATGCAGCACCAGGAGCAGCCCGCCCAGGGCGAACGACCACACCCCAAGCCGCATAAGGCACCAGGGGGCCGCCGGGGGTCCCCCCGCCGGTCCCCAGGCACCCCAACCTAGCCCCCCCGGGCGCCCCAGATGCTGATGCCGCCCGCGCCACGAGCTTCAGTTCTTTAAAGCCAGGGCCCCCTCCAGAGGCCAAGCCAGACCGCCCCGCCGGGATGTGGCCCCCTAATCTGGCCCCGACACCCTGCCTCACGGGGGATTGCCCAAGCAGGGGCCGCACCAGAAGGTATGCAAGGGCGCGGCACGCGCCACCCGCCCCAGAAGACCCCCGCCAGGACCGGCCCGGCCAGCCGGTCAAGCACCCCGGGCCCCAGGAGCAACCCCAGGGACCAGGACCCCCCAAGGGCAAGCCCCCGGGCCAAGCCCCCCGGGACGCGCCCCCCACCCCAGCCCAGGTCCCGGCCACAGCCCAGCAGGACCGCCCAGCCCCAGACGGCACAAGGCCAGCAGCCCAGGGCCCGCCGCCCCCCGGACAGCGCAAGCCACGGGGCAGTGCCCCCCGCCGGCCCGCGAGCAACCGGCGACCCCCACCGCGGGGACGGAGGCACCCCAACGGCACACATCCAGCGTGGGACAGCAGCCCCCAGCCAAAGATGCCCCGGACCCACCCACCAGTCCGCAGATGGCAGGACATACCCACCAGGCGGCCGAAAGCAACCTCAACCACCGGAACAGCTAACGCCGCCCCCCCAGTAAACAGCATCATCCCGAGGCACCAAACAACCCTGCCCCAACCCCGGTGAGGACACCAGCACCCCCCCAGCACACCCACCCCCCAAACCGGCGAGGCAGGCCGCCCCGGGCCCGCACACCGCGGGGCCCGCCCCCAAGGCCACCAGGAGACAAAGCAAGCACCAAGCCACACCCAAGGGGGAGAGGCACCCCCGCGCCCCACCCGGCCGACACAGCCCGGAAAGACCCCGCAAGGAGAGACCCCGGCAAAGCCCCCCCGAGACCCACCGCCACGCCCGACCGCACCATCTTGATGTACTTTTACTCTATGCAGTGGCCCAGCCACCAACAGAGGGGCCAGGCCCCCACCGGAGAGGCCCAAATATGTGTACCAACCCACCACCCTGTTATGGTGCCTCTCCATTCCCCAATGGAGAGGCACTTCCCGATCCCCTGTGTGAATGTGTGTGTTTAGTGAATGTATGGGGTGTAATTAAAAGAAGGGGGATGGAGGGGAGCGGTGCTCCCCCTCCAGCCTCTGTGGATTTATGTGTATGTGGTGTAATAGGCCGGAGGGTGTAAATGATGATACACCCTCCGGGGGGTGGCATGTTGAGATGCGATTAAAATTGGAGGGATTAGTAGGGCAACTAGAGGTGGGAGGGCCGCCCCCACGCCACTACATAGTAACACAGGTGGCGGCCCCCTCCACCCCCAGCCCCACCATCCAGCCCCCCAAGGGTTGGGTATCGGTGTGTGGTGCATTTTGTGAGTGAGCCAGACTAGCTGGGAGTGGGGTGAAGTGAACATGTAGGAGGCCTGTCCAGTGTGAGCCGGGCCCGTCCGCGTGGCGGGCCACGCGAGAGGGTAGATGGCGCAGACGGGCAAGTGGCACTGCGGGCCCCGGAACAGCACAGCCGGAGACCCCCCCCCACGGCACCCCCCAGACCGCGCCGGCCCCGCGGAGCACGGCGACACCCCCCACCCCCGGGCACAGCCAGGCACCAACCCCATCCCCCGGCGCCCCAGGGGGCGACCCCCGCCGCCCGCCGGCCCGGAGCAACGCCACCCCGCCACCAAGGGGAGCGGCCGAGCAGGGGGGAGGCCCATGCCCGCACCAGGGCCAGCACAGGCCCACCCGGCGCCACAATACAACACTCTCCACCGGGAGGCGGCCCCGGCCCCCCCGACAAGAGAGGACGCCATCCACCGCTAAGCAGGGCCATCCCGCCAGCCACGGACCGGCAAGCCAGAGTACCGAAGCACCCCCAGCCCGGAACCGCCCCCCCACACCAACGGCGCCAATAGAGCCCCCCCCTCCCCCCCACGGAGGCAATCCCCGACGACCCACGCACCGGCACGAGACACCCCCCCGACGCCAGCACACCCCGAACAACAGCGGGCCCGAGGCCACCAGCCCCGCCCCGCCCAAGGCTGCGCAGCGCCGCCACGAGCCGCGGCCGGTCCCCGGGCAGATGGCCGGAGAGCACCTCCCCGGACACGTAGCCCAAGGATCCGCCCCCGGTGCACCCCCGCCCCGGAATCGCGCCCACGGCGCCCGGTGCACCCAGCCAGCAGACCAGCCAATCCCGACGCGGATCCACCGGGCCAGGAACCACGCGCCGCGCCCCCGCACACCCGCCCAATACGACCCCCGGGGAGGCCCCATAGCACCCCCCACCCCACCCCTCTAGCCATAACGTCCACACCCCGGCCATTGCGGTCGTACAAAAAGCCCCGCCTGGCTCGTCGCGCAAGCGACATCTCTGGCAAAGGTGCGCCCCAGGGAGCCAAGCCAAGGACCCGCAAGGGCCGACGGAGCAACCCACAGCCACGCCCCGCCACCCAGCAACCCAGGAGGCAATCGCCGACCCCGGGCAGCAGCCACCCCCAAAGCTACCCCCACCCCGGATCCCCCCGGACCGGAGCCAAGGACCCCACCACCCCAGGCCCCCCAACGAGACCACCCCCCAGCCAACCCACCCGGCACGGCACCGCCCGTCCCCCAGGCGGGAGCCACAGCCCCCCCACCAGTGCCCCAGGCCAACGGGAGCCCCCCAAACCCAACCCCACAGGATGGCGGGCGCAAGAGCAAAGGAGGAGGAGGGGGGGAGGACGAGACAGGGGGACAGGGAGCAAGGGGAAGGAGCGGCAGGGGAGCACGCAGGGCCCCAGCCCCAGAGACCAACCAGATGCGCATGCAAGGGGCAACGGCGCCAAATCAAACAGCCCCGGGACCCCGTGAACACCCAGAAGGAATGCACACCCGTGCTGAGGCAACAAGGCACCCCGGCAACCCACCCCAGCCATCCTGACCAAGACCACCCCAGAGGCCCAAGGCGGCCCCGGCCTACAGTTGGGCTAGTGCGTTAGTAAAGAGTGGTGCTGGCAGTCGCTTGCAGGCTAGATCATCAGGCTTTTAAAAATTTAGATTTAATGCAATTAAAAAAGGAGTCCAACGCTCCTCAAAGCACGTTATTTTTTTTTGTTTTCTGAGAGCAGACATCTTTTCCATGGAAATAAATTCTGTGAGGAGATTTTGCCATTGGTTTATGTTTAAGGATTTTTTGTCTTTCCAATTTAGTAATATTGTTTTTTTTTGCTATGGCTAGTGCCGCAAGGATTGATTGTGATTGGTTTGCTGGAGGTTGAAGCATTGTCAGGTCTCCAATCAAACAAAGATTTGGAGATAAAGGAATCCTGTAGTCCAAAATGGAGGACAGTTTTTCAGTGATTAGAATCCAAAAGTGTTGAACTGGGGAGCAAAGCCATAAGGCATGTAAATAGGAATCCGCTGTATTCTGGGTGCACTGAGAGCAGATGTCTGTTGCTGAGAAGCCCATTTTATGCATTTTCTGTTGGGTAATGTGGGATCTGTGGAGGACCTTGTATTGAATTAGCTGAAGGTTTGTGTTTTTTGTCATCTTAAAAGTATTACAACAAATTTCTGCCCAGAAATCAGTGCTCGGGGTGATTGAGAGTTCGGCATCCCACTTCGCGATTGGTAAGTAATTACAGTTAGTGTTCGAAAGCGCTCTGTATATTTTTGAGAGTTTTTTTGATTTTGTTGAGATTTTTTTCATATATATAGCCAGTTCTGGAGGTTGTAACGTAGTTAAGTCTAGTGGAGTGGTTTTCTTTATTGTCTCTGTTACTTGTAAGTACTGTAGAAAGTTACTTTTATTTATATCGAATGCTTGGGTTAGATTGTTATATGACCTGATCTTGTCATTTTCAAAAAGGTCTTGGAGATGAGTGATTCCACTCTCTTCCCATGTCTTCAGATAGAGTGGTGTTTTTTTATTTTTAAAGTCGGGGTTGTGCCAGATTGGAGACAGTATACTAGTTTTTAATTGGCCATTTGTGATGTCCAGGGCTTTCCACCATGCAGTCAGTGTGGAGGCAATTAGTGGGTTTTTAAAGCAGTTGTGATGTTTGAGGGTCGCAGTGATAAAAGGGAGATCAGAGAGTTTAATGTGTTTGCAGTCTAACTGTTCTATTTCTAGCCAGGTGTTGTAGTAATCTTTTGGATTTAGCCATTCTGTTAAATATAGTATTTGGTTTGCTAAGTAATAATGCATGAAATTAGGGGCTTCTAAACCACCCTCGTCTTTGTTTTTTTGAAGGGTAGAAAGGCTTATTTTAGGTTTTTTATTTCTAGTATAGAATTTTGTAGTTGTAGAATCTAATCTTTGAAACCATTGTTTTGGTGGTTTCAGTGGTATCATTGAGAACAAGTAGTTTATTTTTGGTAAGATTTTCATTTTAACTGAGGCTATCCTGCCAAGTAGTGAGATGGGGAGATTGTTCCATCTCCGCAGATCTTCTGTGACTTTGTCCAACATCGGATCATGATTTAGTTTAATTAATTCATTTAAGTTTGGTGATATATTTAAGCCTAGATATTTAATTGTATTTGTGGTGGAGGGGTGTTGTGGATTTTGGTGTGCAGGATTCCAAGAGTTTTTTGTCAAAGGGAGGATTGATGATTTTGTCCAGTTAATGGAATAGTCTGATAATTTAGAGAAGCTGTTTATTAGATTAAATACTTCCTCTAAAGAGGATTGCGGTTCTTCCAAATAGAGTAAAATGTCATCCGCGTAAAGATTAATTTTGTGTTCTGAGATGGATGAGTGGATTCCTTTAATAACAGAGTTCTGACGTACAGCTGCTGCGAGAGGTTCAACGAATATTGCAAAAAGCAAAGGTGAGAGTGGACTATGTGCTGTTTTTAAATTTGCAGCCCTGATTAAATGCTCTGGGTTTGACTTGTTTGCTTTAAATTCATTTATTTAGAGCAAATTTGCAGCAGAGAGGAGTTGGAATTCGTTATTTTATTTCTCCAAAACTATCTTCACAGTAAAATGTCTGGGTTTTTTTTAAAGATTCTGCTAGAAGGATGGACAGTCAGCTGCTCTGATCCTAGAGGTCATCTGTCCTGCACGTCTTAACCTGTAAACACTCTCTGCTCTGTAGAGCTGCACCAAAAAAAGTAAAATCAGGTCTGTTTCTGCAGGACAGCAGCCGTCAAGGACCAGGCTGGGTCTCAGGAGGAGGAGAAGCCTTTGAGTGTTGCTGAAAACAAGCTGAGACACAGTTGCTATTTATTAATCCCACAGGGGAATTCCTTCATTACAGACGCAGCTTTATTAACTTTGTAACATCAAAGGAAGCGTCAGAAATAAAAGCCTTCGTCAAACTTAAAAAAGCTGCAAGAATTTAGATTCACAAATAGTTTATGCTGATGTTTGACCTGTAGCACAGACTAATATTTATCCACAGCTGAAATGATGCAGTGAAAGAAACAAGCACTGAGATCACAGGAATATTTCCAGCCATTTGCTAAGGCTAACATTAGCCCACCTGTTTCATTTTTATGAAGTTGGTATTTTCTGTCCATTTTTAGCTGAGACTCATTAGCTTTATTAGTTTGTGCAGAGCTGCTTGATGACAGTGACTGTTTCCATTACTAAATGCTAAATCTAAATATTTCAATTAAAAACTGGTGATGGAAACGCCTGAATTTAGAAAAAAACACTCACATATCTCTTAAAAGTTTGTGTTCTTTCATGGGAAGGTTTTTCAGATGTTTCCATATTAAATTTATTGATAAAGCGCTATGGAAACACTTTGCTCAATTACACAATTCACTACGTGACGTATCTGGTCACATGACCACTTCTCTCTGAGAAAACATGGCGTGGTACGTGTGGACAGAAGAGGAGACCCAGACATTTCTTAGCATTAGACTTAATAATGATTGGTGTCACATTAGACGTGAAACAACAAAGGAATGCAGAGTGTTCTAAGGAGGTTTGGAGCGTCCGTCTTCCTGCAGAGTCTCACGGGATGAGATTTCACCAGAGTTACCAGGCTCCACAATAACCTTTAATGATAAAGAAAAAGATAACATTTATTTTTCCCACAAGGAGAAATGTGTGCAGTTTCAGCAGCGGATAAATAAAATAAAACAGCATATTAATAAAAAATAGAAGATATTTACACACATGATCCTGTACACAGTGCAGAGAGAAAAAGGGAAGACATGTGGCAAGAAAAGACATTGAACAATAAAAAAAAACAATATAACAGGTATAATTAGAATATCATGAAAAAGTTGATTTATTTCAGTCATTCCATTCAAAAAGTGAAACTTGTATAATTTATATGTTCATTTCAGACAGACTGACGTATTTCAAGTGTTTATTTCTTTTAATGTTAATGATTATAGCTGACAACTAATGAAAACCCCAAATTGAGTATCTCAGAAAATTAGAACATTGTGGAGAGGTTCAATATTGAAGACACCTGGTGCACCTGCAAAGGCCTTTAAATCGTCTCCAGTCTAATTCTGTAGGCTACACAATCATGGGGAAGACTGCTGACCTGACAGTTGTCCAAAAGACGACCATTGACACCTTGTACAAGGAGGGCGAGACACAAAAGGTCATTGCTAAAGAGGCTGACTGTTCACAGAGCTCTGTGTCCAAGCACATCAATAGAGAGGCGAAGGGAAGGAAAAGATGTGGTAGAAAAAAGTGAACAAGCAATAGGGATAACCACGCCCTGGAGAGGATTGTGAAACAAAACCCATTTAAAAATGTGGGGGAGATTCACAAAGAGTGGACTGCAGCTGGAGTCAGAGCTTCAAGAACCTCCACGCAAAGATGCATGCAAGACATGGGTTTCAGCTGTAGGACATTCCTTGTGTCAAGCCACTCTTTAACAAGAGACGGTGTCAGAAGCGTCTCTCCTGGGCTAAACACAAAAAGGTCTGGACTGCTGCTGAGTGGTTCAAAGTTATGTTCTCTGATGAAAGTCAATGTTGCATGTCCTTTGGAAATCAAGGTCCCAGAGTCTGGAGGAAGAGAGGAGAGGCACAGAATCCACGTTTCTTGAGGTTGAGTGTCAAGTTTCCACAGTCAGTGATGGTTTGGGGTGCCATGTCTGGGGCTGGTGTTGGTCCACTGTGTTTCCTTAGGTCCAAGGTCAACGCAGCCGTCTACCAGGAAGTTTTCGAGCACTTCATGCTTCCTTCTGCTGACCAACTTTATGGAGATGCAGATTTCATTTTCCAACAGGACTTGGCACCTGCAGACAGCGCCAAAGCTACCAGTACATGGTTTAAGAACCATGGTATCCCTGTTCTTGGTTTGCCAGCAAACTCCCCTGACCTTAAGCCCATAGAAAATCTATGGGGGATTGGACGAGGAAGATGTGAGACACCAGACCCAACAATGCAGAAGAGCTGAAGGCCACTATCAGAGCAACCTGGGCTCTCATAACACCTGAGCAGTGCCACAGACTGATCTACTCCATGCCACGCCGCATTGCTGCAGTAATTCAGGCAAAAGGAGCCCCAACTAAGTGTTAAGTGCTGTACATGTTCATACTGTTCATTTTCATACTTTTCAGTTGGCCAACATTTCTAGAAATCTTTTTTTGTATCGGTCTTATGTAATATTCTAATTTTCTGAGAAACTGAATTTGGGATTTTCATTAGTTGTCAGTTATACTGTAATCATCAAAATTAAAGGAATAAACATTTAAAATATGTCAGTCTGTGTGTAATGAATATAATATACAAGTTTTACTTTTTGAATGAAATTACTGAAATTAATCAACTTTTTCATGATATTCTAATTATATGACCAGCACCTGTATATACATATACACACTAAACTAGCTGACTGTCAGTGGATTGGCTGCCAATGTTGTGATTTCTAGATTCCTTCAAAGAGACATTAGACTTTGTGGAAACTTTAGAAATATCACTTTTATTTTGTGAAAAACTGTAATGGAAACACAGCTGATAAGAAACCTGATCCTGATGCACACCCTGGACCAGCTCCAGTTCATTTCAACACTAACACACACACACGTACCTTCTCCTTTGGATCCGTTTCAAACCCAGAGAACACCTGACCACTCCTGCAGAGAAGATGCAAACCCTCACAGAATCCTCCTGATTCTTGTAGCTGTAATGTCAGTACTAACAAGTGTCAAACTAAACCAGCCACAGTCCTTCCTGTTCCTCCTCAACCCAAAGTCTCAACTCATAGGAGGAGGTCGCAAACTTACTCAGAAATTGAAATTCTCTTCTTATTTAGAAAGGGACATTTCCATCACAAACAATATTCACTACAACATTCACTTCAAAATATGGAAAAGGATGGTTATAGTTCAGTTCAGGCAATGCCGTCCATACGGGCCTTCCGTGTTTCATTACTCCAACCTGAATTATTTGCATACTACTATACTACTTATTATTATTATTGTTATTATTATTAGTTATCATATTATTATGCTTATTACAATTATTTGTATTACTATTATTATTATTATTACTGTGAGTACGGGCTCATTGTTTTTGCCTGTCCGTCATGTTAGCAGAAAGAAGCTAAAACACATGTTAACACACTTAAATAGTGGGTCGTGATCTCATACTTAAAGACTTGATGTGAATAATTCTTTCTTAATAAATTGCATGTGTTTGTCTAAAGGATTTCAGAATAGGATGATTGTATTCCTTCTTCAGCAGAGTTATAAACTCAGCTGTAACTGCAGCTCTCTGTGAGAAAAGGAAAGCCTTCATTGGTTTTTAACGAGTGTTGTGAGCGCTGCAGTGACGCTGCTGGATGGTGACCTCCGGCCTGGAACACACCAGTGTTGTTTGCCCTCACGTCTCTCTACGATGTGCTCTGATCAATGAATGGAGGCATTTAGCAGCCCCCCCACCTTCTTTAACCACACTCACATGGCTCCGCCCACAGCTTAATAAGATGCCGATGCTAATCAAATAGCCTCTTGTGTTTAGCGCCTGGACCCAGACCTTCAGAGCAGGGCGTGCTGAGGTAGCAGGGTGTGTGCATCTCACTGCCCATAAACTGACATTATGTGAAGTGAATCAGGACTTTTAAGGCACATAGCGTGCACGGCTGGGAACTTGCACGTTTGTGAGTAATTGGCTCCACCAGGACTCACAATGAGGGCTTTTTACTGGTGTGTGTGTGTGTGTGTGTGTGTGTGTGTGTGTGTGTGTGTGTGTGTGTGTGTGTGTGTGTGTGTGTGTGTGTGTGTGTGTGTGTGTGTGTGAGACATTCAACATGTTTCCCATCACACCGCTGCTCTGTTATCTTCACCCCCTAAATAAATCCTGGGGGGGGGGGGGGGGACTTGTGTTCTTATCACCAACCATTGAGTCTTTTCTCCATCTGCTCTGAATGTTCATATGACTGATGAATGACAAGCGTTTCCATTACCTTTCACCTAAAAGTAGCTTTAGGTTAAATAGCAGTTCTCAACCTTGGGTCAGGAAGAGGAACTAATAGGAACTAATAATATACCACTGCTTTAGATCATTCTATTTGGCAGGCAGCAGAAAGCAAAAAAAGCCAGAGAAACCACGAATCATTGTGTAAATTACATTATAATTCAGGTGTAGATATCTCCAAATTAATACACAAATTCAATGAAACTGACATTTTTATTTCATTTAATTTTTAATCTCAAATTGTTAAAAGAACTAAATTTTTCCCAAATCCTGCCGTTTTATTCAAATTACTCCACAATATTCCTCAAAAAGAATCACGATATGAAAATGAACCAAAGCTCGAAAAGCCTTCGTTCATGGTGAGTTTCTACGATAGCTGAGGGTCCATCACGTGGAGCGTCTCATATCAAAGCAGTATTTGGTTAGTGTTGTAAGTCTGCTGCACGCTCCCTTTGATACAAGTGTGTGTGTGTGTGTGCACAGGGAGCGGTTAGTGAGGCTCTTAAATAGGGAGTTTACTGTATTATATACAATCAATAAATGTATTATTCCCATCCCTGTTACGTTTCCCTGTTTCTATGACTACAACCCATGCAGCAGCTTCTTCTTGTAGAGACAGCTGTGAGGTTTTCCTGTATTTCTGCAGTGAAGTTAACAAAAATTAAACCCTTTTTAAAGCACATTTGAACCTGCTGCAGTGCAGTGTCTGTGCTACTAGAAGCTAATCAGAGCTAATTTGTTTCATTACAGATCTGATTAAAAGGAAACTCTAACATGTGACTCTTCTAATGGAAATAATCATTTTTTTATTTACAGTGTGTTAAAGTACATTTTTAGAGTCAGACTCAGGCTGGAACCAAAGGCAGATGTTAGTTTTATGAATACTAACCCTTCATTTCACCTTGAACTGTAAACAACCAGGAGTTTGCATGTTCTCCACCTGTTTGCATGGTTTTTTCCCAGGAGATACTACATGATTGTTTATCTGTTGGAAGCTTTTCATGTTCTGTGCTTTGAGAGAATAATTGATGAGCTCTATCACTGCCTGGACTGACTGGCAACAGTTGTGTTTAAGGTTGTCTCGTTGTAGATCCAGAGCTGGGAAGCGTGTGAATACTAATTATATTTTCATTTCCACCTCTGGGTTCACTGCCTCTGCTTTTTACCAACACAGCACTGGTTCTTACCTGGTCTGGATTCAGGCCTTACCTTCACTTCTTAAAGAAATTAACTGAATTTGTACCTTTTACTTGAAACCAGGAGTTGAGAACCTGTGCTGTTAAGGGAGCGCTCATTACTCTGCTTTACCCACGCTAGGGTTAGAGTCCCTGGTAAGTCTTGTTTGTTTGTTTAGGTGTGAACACGCTGATGGTGGTTAATGGTCAGAAAATTCTCTACTGTACTTCTTCTTCTTCTCTCTTCCTGTCAAGCCTCTCCTCCAGTAACTGCAGCTCTTGGAACTGCATTTATTTTTCTGCCCAGTTTGGAGCTACTTCTAAAGTGTAGTGTGAACACAAACCAGTCCCAGTCCTGGACTATCCTGGTTTTAGTGCCAGACTTGCTTAAAGAAGGAAACAGTTCCTGAGCGTCAGGTGGAGTTGGTACGTTGACATTATGAATCACTTCCTCCTCCTCACTCTGTGACTGTGATCTTTGCTCCTCGCCTTTATTTGTTAGCCAGCGTGCTGCGAGCGCTGTGCCATGCACGTTGGTACGGAGGAGGAAGAGTGGGGCTGGGCTCAGTGAGGGATGATGTGGCTCCTTCGTCTCTCATGGAAACTCTAAGTCAGGCTTTCAGCGCCTGGAAAAGAGATTGTTTGGACTGAAAGTGCAGACTTGAGGAGAGGGAAAGAGTTGGTGCATGTGGTTTAATATAGGATTACATTCTTTTTACATCCATACGGGGATGAGTCAGGTTTTATTTAATAACATACACTATTCACAAGGATGGATTTACCCTGATTAGAAAGAGATGTTAAACCTTTCCTGTAAGAGAGCCTCACATTTTCCATTTAAAAACCTCCCCATTCCCTTTTCATGGTCTTTCCCTGGGCAAATGTCGCTACAGGCTATTAAACATGCTTAAAGCGGATATTTGAGTTAACTGTTGTTACTTGTTTTATTTACATTTTCTGTAGAATTGAGCTGAAATCACACATGGTTTGGACGTGTTTGTCAATCTGTTTCTGCTACACTTTAGGTAGACCACTTGTTTTATTGTGAGAGATATCGTGGAAATACGTAACATTGTTACACAACACAACACGGGTTTAGTCTGTGTCTTATCGCTATTTCCACATCACAAGTTATTTTTGTCACATCGCAATATTTTGTGCGAGAATTGGAAGTTATGACTGTTTGTTCACCTGTTTACGGTGAAAGTTTACGGTTTCTTATTTCTTCTTCCACTTCTTTTCTTCTCCTTTTTTTCTTCTTGTTCTTTTTTCTTTATTTTCCTTATCCCTTCATTGTGCTTTCTTTTTCTTCTTTCTTCTTCCTCCTTTTCCTTCTTTCTTTCTTCCTTTTTCTTCTTCTTCAGTTTTGTTTATTTTCCTTTTTTAGTTTTCGTCTTTGTTCTTTCTTCTTTCTTTGTTTCTTCTTCTTCTTTGTCCTTTCTTCTTCTTTCTTTCTTTCTTTCTTCCTTCTACAAGGTTCTTTCTTCACTCCACTAACGGCTCCCCCAAACCAGCAGCTCAGGAAACTGCATCCTATTTCTCGCCCTGATTGGAGTGACCCCTCTAAAGCCTCTTGGTGTGTTAGCGTTCTGAGTGATTCATTTAATGGATGCTTAGAGATGCTAGGATTGGAGCTACTGCCCATCCTTCTTCTTCTCTCCTCCTCCTCCTCCTTCTTGCAGCCCATCTTTCTCGTCTTCTTCTTCTTGTAGCCCATCCTTCTCCTGTTCTTTGTGTAAGTTGAGTGTTGGGGTCTCTTCTCTTTGTTTGTTCCCTGGTTAGTTCCTGTGCTCCTCCTCTCCTTCCCGTGTTGGTCTAGCTGCTGATTGCAGAGCAGAGCTCAGTGTACCACTGGGCTTTCATTCATCCCTTCCTTCACTTTTTGTTGCAAGCTTGTTTGGCCACATTCCTAAAATAGCTGTGTGACGCGTACGGTCCTGTTCAGGAATGTTACTGTGGCCGTCCACAGCGCTCTGCGGCAGGAAGTTATGCAAACGTGCACGGCTGAGAGCAGACACTCGTGATTGGGCTTCTTCATGTCCCCCCCACCCTACACCCCCACCTCACTGAAGAGGGATGGTTCCTGCTTTGCTAACAAGAAGCAAAGTTTTACAACTGAGCCTAAATTCAATCCGACTTTATTCACACAATGACAATCACAACAAGCCCTCCTGTGTCGCAAAATACAGACAAACATTAAAAATTATTATTTTATTCAACCAAACTCTGAAACCAATCTTGGAACAAGGGAGGGGGAGCTCCAGTAACAGGAAAACATGCAAACTTTAAACTCCACACGTCTCATAGTGCATTGTGGGAATCCACCTTAAGGCTTATGAAGATGAAAATTGCAAAGAATGAGGTTTCTGAAACAAAAAAAAAACACGGTTTGTCTGTTTCTGACTGTCTGTGCAGCGGCCGTTTTCTATTCCTTCATTATATCTCTATGACAGGGCTGTCAAACATCTTTTAGTTCCAAGGCTAAACACTGAGCAGTTTGAGCTTTAGTGGGTTGCAGATTTTAGGTGGGAATAAAGCGAGTTGAACATTAATTTACCCTTAGGTTGCAGTTGCACGTATAAAAAACATGTAAAGTATGTAAGGAACCAACAGTATTAAATCAATAAATGACAGATATCACTTCCTGCAGGGATTTTTTTGAACTTGATTTTTTGACCAATAGGGTTCTTCTTCTTTTAAATGTATAAGATTAAAAATGACTGTCATCATGTGTTTTAAGCATCGGAAACTGTGAGCTCAGCAGATACCGTATTTTTCGGACTATAAGGCGCACTTAAAATCCTTTAATTTTCTCAAAAATCGACAGTGCGCCTTATAACCAGGTGCGCCTTATATATGAAATTAACTACAAACATACTGAACTGAAAAAGTGAGTGTATTGTTCTGTATTTTATGTGTTAAATCTGAACAATGTTGAGAGTGATTGTTAATGAGTTGAATAAAGTTTGACTTATCTGACTGTTTTACTTCGCTTAATGCGTCTTAATAATAATAATAATAATAACAAACTGGTGCGCCTTATAGTCGGGTGCGCCTTATAGTTAGGTGCGCCTTATAGTCGGGTGCGCCTTATGTATGAAAATAGACCCAGTCATACCCACTCATTGATAGTGCGCCTTATAGTCCGAAAAATACGGTGTCTATATATATATGAGATCTCTACAACTGAATTTATTTGTGATCACTTTACTTTCTCCTGTGGGCCGAATTTGACCCCCGGGCCTCGAGTTTGACACGTGCTCTATGGCATAATTTCTGTTCATGTTTCCCTCCTCTGGGAATGTTGGCATTCTG